>NW_019252947.1:0-44236 GCF_002742605.1 Olea europaea var. sylvestris | reverse complement strand
GATTGTCCCTGGCGCGATTTTTGTTTCCTATCAACCTACCAAATTTTAGCCAATTCCGACACCGTCGTGACAAATGACGAAATTACCCCTGGCTCGATTTTTGTTTTCGATCAACTTGCCAAATTTCTGCCCATTCCAACACCATCGCGACAAATGACGAAATTGTCCCTAGCGTGATTTTTGTTTCCGATAAACCTGCCAAATTTCAGCCAATTTCAACACCGTCGCAACAAATGTCGAAATTGACCCTGGCACGATTTTTGTTTTCAATCAACATGCCAATTTAAGCCCATTCCGACACCGTCGTGACAATTGATGAAATTGTCCCTAGCGTGATTTTTGTTTCCAATCAACCTGCCAAATTTCAGCCCATTCCGACACCGTTTCGACAAACGACGAAATTACCCCCGATGCGATTTTTTTTCCAATCAACCTGCCAACTTTCAGCCCATTCCGATATCGACGCAACAAATTACGAAATTACCCCTGGTGCGATTTTTGTTTTCGATCAACCAGCCAAATTTCAGCCAATTCCGACACCGTCGCGACAAATGTAAAAATCGCCCCAGGCCTGATTTTTGTTTTCGATCAACCTACAAAATTTCAGCCAATTCCGACACCGTCGCGACAAATGTGAAATTGCCCTTGGTGCGATTTTTATTTCCAGTCAACCTGCCAAATATCAACCAATTCCGACACCGTCGCGACAAATGATTGAATTAACCCTGGCGCGATTTTTGTTTTCGATCAACCTGCCAAATTTCAGCCAATTCCGACACCGTCGCGCCAAATGACGAAATTGCCCCTAGCGTGAATTTTGTTTCCAATCAACCCAACAAAGGATGAAATTCCGACACCCTTTCGACAAATGACGAAATCGCCCTTGGCGCGATTTTTGCTTCCAATCAACCTGCCAAATTTCAGCCAATTCTGACACCGTTGCGACAAATGACGAATTTGGTACTAGCCTAATTTTGTTTTCGATCAACCTGCCAAATTTCAACCAATTTCGACACCGTCGCGACAAATGAGAAATTGCCCTTGGCGCGATTTTTTTTCCAGTCAATCCGCCAAATATCAGCCAATTCCGACACCGCCGCGACAAATGACTGAATTAACCCCGGCACGATTTTTGTTTTCGATCAACCTGCCAAATTTCAGCCCATTCTGACACCGTCGCGACAAATGACGAAATTGCCCCTGGCGATAATTTTGCTTCCGATCAACCGGCCAAATTTCAGCCCATTTCAACACCGTCGCGACAAATGACGAAATTGCCCCTAGCGCGATTTTTGTTTCCAGTCAACCTACCAAATTTTAGCCAATTCCGGCACCGTCGCGACAAATGACGAAATTGCCCGTGGCGCGATTTTTGTTTTCGATCAACTTGCCAAATTTCAGCCCATTTCGACACAGTCGCGACCAATGACGAAATTGTCCCTAGCGTGATTTTTGTTTCCGATAAACCTGCCAAATTTCAGCCAATTTCGACACCGTCGCGACAAATGACGAAATTGCCCCTAGCGTGATTTTTGTTTCCGATAAACCTGCCAAATTTCAGCCAATTTCGACACCGTCGCGACAAATGACGAAATTGACCATGGCCCGATTTTTATTTTCGATCAACTTGCCAAATTTCTGCCCATTCCAACACCGTCGCGACAAATGACGAAATTGTCCCTAGCGTGATTTTTGTTTCCGATAAACCTGCCAAATTTCAGCAAATTCTGACACCGTCGCGACAAATGACGAAATTGACCCTGGCGTGATTTTTGTTTTCAATCAACTTGCCAATTTAAGCCCATTCCGACACCGTTGCGACAAATGACGAAATTACCCCTGATGCGATTTTTTTTCCAATCAACCTGCCAATTTCAGCCCATTTCGACATCGACGCGACAAATTACGAAATTACCCCTGGCGCGATTTTTGTTTCCGATCAACCAGCCAAATTTCAGCCAATTCCGACACCGTCCGACAAATGTCAAAATCGCCGCTGGCGCGATTTTTATTTCCGATCAGCCTGCCAAATTTCAGCCAATTCCGACACCGTCGCAACAAATGACGAAATTGCTCCAGGCTTGATTTTTGTTTTCGATCAACCTACAAAATTTCAGCCAATTCCGACACCATCGCGACAAATGAGAAATTGCCCTTGGTGCGATTTTTGTTTCCAGTCAACCTGCCAATTATCAGCCAATTCCGGCACAGTCGCGACAAATGACGGAATTAACCCTGGCGCGATTTTTGTCTTCGATCAACCTGCCAAATTTCAGTCCATTCCGACACCGTCGCGCCGAATGACGAAATTGCCCCTAGCGTGAATTTTCTTTCCGATCAACCCGACAAAGGACGAAATTTTGACACCGTTTCGACAAATGACGAAATCGCCCTTGGCGCGATTTTTGTTTCCAATCAACCTGCCAAATTTCAGCCAATTCCGACATCGTCGTGACAAATGACGAATTTGCTCCTAGCCTAATTTTGTTTTCGATCAACCTGCCAAATTTCAGCCAAATCCGACACCGTCGTGACAAATGAGAAATTGCCCTTGGCACGATTTTTGTTTCCAGTCAATCCGCCAAATATCAGCCAATTCCGACACCGTCGCGACAAATGACTGAATTAACCCCGGCGCGATTTTTGTTTTCGATCAACCTGCCAAATTTCAGCCCATTCTGACACCGTCGTGACAAATGACGAAATTGCCCCTGGCGATAATTTTGCTTCCGACCAACCTGCCAAATTTCATCCCATTTCGACACCGTCGCGACAAATGACGAAATTGCCCCTGGCGCGATTTTTGTTTACAGTCAACGTACCAAATTTTAGCCAATTCCGACACTGTCGCGACAAATGACGGAATTGTCCCTAGCATGATTTTTGTTTCCGATAAACCTGCCAAAATTCAGCCAATTCCGACACCGTCGCGACAAATGACAAAATTGAACATGGCGCGATTTTTGTTTTCGATCAACTTGCCAAATTTAAGCCCATTCCGACATCTTCGCGGCAATTGACGAAATTTTCGCTAGCGTGATTTTTGTTTCCAATCAACCTGCCAAATTTCAGCCCATTCCGACACCGTTGCGACAAATGACGAAATTACCCTCGACGCGATTTTTTTAATCAACCTGCCAAATTTCAGCCCATTCCAACACCGTCGCGACAAATTACGAAATTGCTCCTGGCGCGATTTTTGTTTCCGAACAACCTGCCAAATTTCAGCCAATTCCGACACCGTGCGACAAATGACGAAATCGCCACTGGCGCGATTTTTATTTCCGATCAACCTGCCAAATTTCAGCCAATTCCGACACCGTCGTGACAAATGACAAAATTGCTCCGGGCCTGATTTTTGTTTTCGATGAACCTGCCAAATTTCAACCAATTCCGACACCGTTGTGACAAATGACGAAATTGCCCCTGGCGCGATTTTTGTTTCTGGTCAACCTGCCAAATTTCAGCCAATTTCGACACTGCCGCGACAAATGAAGAAATTTGCCACTGGCGCGATTTTTGTTTTCGATCAACCTGCCAAATTTCAGCCAATTCCGACACCATCTCGACAGATGTCAAAATTGTCCCTAGCGTGATTTTTGTTTCCAATCAACCTGCTTGCGTGATTTTTGATTCCGATCAACCTGCCAAATTTCAGCTAATTCAGACGTTGCCGCGACAAACGACGATATTGCCCTTGGCGCGATTTTTGTTTCCAATCAACCTGCCAAATTTCAGCCAATTCCGACACCGTAGCGACAAATGACGAATTTGCTCCTAGCCTAATTTTGTTTTCGATCAACCTACCAAATTTCAGCCAATTTCGACACCGTCGCGACAAATGAGAAATTGCCCTTGGGGCGATTTTTGTTTCTAGTCAACCTGCCAAATATCAGCCAATTCCGACACCGTCATTACAAATGACTGAATTAACCCTGGCGCGATTTTTGTTTTCGATCAACCTGCCAAATTTCAGCTCATTCTGACACCGTCGCGACAAATGACGAAATTGCCCCTGGCGATAATTTTGCTTCCGATCAACCTGCCAAATTTCAGCCCATTTCGACACCGTCGCGACAAATGACGAAATTGCCCTTGGCCCGATTTTTGTTTCCTGTCAACCTACCAAATTTTAGCCAATTCCGACACCCTCGCGACAAATGACGAAATTGCCCGTGGCGCGATTTTTGTTTTCGATCAACTTGCCAAATTTCAGCCCATTCCGACACCGTCGCGACAAATGACGAAATTGTCCCTAGCGTGATTTTTGTTTCCGATAAACCTGTCAAATTTCAGCCAATTTCGACACCGTCGCGACAAATGACGAAATTGACCATGGCCCGATTTTTATTTTCGATCAACTTGCCAAATTTAAGCCCATTCCGACACCGTCGCGACAATTGACGAAATTGTCGCTAGCGTGATTTTTGTTTCCAATCAACCTGTCAAATTTCAGCCCATTCCGATACCGTTGCGACAAATGACGAAATTACCCTCGATGCGATTTTTTTTCAATCAACCTGCCAAATTTCAGCCCATTCTGACACCGACGCGATAAATTATGAAATTGCCCCTGGCGCGATTTTTGTTTTCGACCAACCTGCCGAATTTCAGCCAATTCCGGCACCGTCGCGACAAATGATGAAATTGCCCCTGGCTCAATTTTTGTTTCCGGTCAACCTGCCAAATTTCAGCCAATTTTGACACTGCCGCGACAAATGAAGAAATTTGCCACTGGCTCGATTTTCATTTTCGATCAACCTGCCAAATTTCAGCCCATTCTGACACCAACGCGACAAATGACGAAATTGTCCCTAGCGTGATTTTTGTTTCCAATCAACCTGCCAAATTTCAGCCAATTCCGACACCGTCGCGACAAATGATGAAATTGCTCCAGGACTGATTTTTGTTTTCGATCAACCTACAAAATTTCAGCCAATTCCGACACCATCGCGACAAATGAGAAATTGCCCTTGGTGCGATTTTTGTTTCCAGTCAACCTGCCAAATATCAGCCAATTCCGACACCGTCGCGACAAATGACTGAATTAACCCTGGCGCGATTTCTGTTTTCGATCAACCTGCCAAATTTCAGCCCATTTCGACACCGTCGCGCCAAATGACAAAATTGCCCCTAGCGTGAATTTTGTTTTCGATCAACCTGCCAAAATTTACCCCATTCCGACACCATCGCGACAAATGAGAAATTGCCCTTGGTGCGATTTTTGTTTCCAATCATCCTGCCAAATTTCAGCCCATTTCGACACCGTCGCGAACAATGACGAAATTGCCCCCGGCGCGATTTTTGTTTTCGATCAACCCGACAAAGGACGAAATTTCGACACCGTTTCGACAAATGACGAAATCGCCCTTGGCGCGAATTTTGTTTCCAATCATCCTGCAAAATTTCAGCCAATTCCGACACCGTCGCGACAAATGACGAATTTGCTCCTAGCCTAATTTTGTTTTCGATCAACCTGCCAAATTTCAGCCAATTCCGACACCGTCGCGACAAATGAGAAATTGCCCTGGGCGCAATTTTTGTTTCCTGTCAATCCGACAAATATCAACCAATTCCGACACCGTCGCGACAAATGACTGAATTAACCCCGGCACGATTTTTGTTTTCTATCAACCTGCCAAATTTCAGCCCATTCTGACACCGTCGCGACAAATGACGAAATTGCCCCTGGCGACAATTTTGCTTCCGATCAACCTGCCAAATTTCACTCCATTTCGACACCATCGCGACAAATGACGAAATTGCCCCTGGCGCGATTTTTGTTTCCAGTCAACCTACCAAATTTTAGCCAATTCCGACACCGTCGCGACAAATGACGAAATTGTCCGTGGCGCGATTTTTGTTTTCGATCAACTTGCCAAATTTCAGCACATTCTGACAACGTCGCGACAAATGACGAAATTGTCCCTAGCGTGATTTTTGTTTCCGATAAACCTGCCAAATTTCAGGCAATTTCGACACCGTCGCGACAAATGACGAAATTGACCATGGCCCAATTTTTGCTTTCGATCAACTTGCCAAATTTAAGCCCATTCCGACACCGTCGTGACAATTGACGAAATTGTCGCTAGCGTGATTTTTGTTTCCAATCAACCTGTCAAATTTCAGCCCATTCCGACACCATCACGACAAATGACGAAATTACCTCCGATGCGATTTTTTTTTTCAATCAACCTGCCAAATTTCAGCCCATTCTGGCACCGATGCGATAAATTATGAAATTGCCCCTGGCGCGATTTTTGTTTCCGACCAACCTGCCAAATTTCAGCCAATTCCGACACCGTCGCGACAAATGACGAAATCGCCCCTAGCACGATTTTTATTTCCGATCAACCTGCCAAATTTCAGCCAATTCCGACACTGTCGCGACAAATGACGAAATTGCTCCAGGCTTGATTTTTCTTGATCAACCTGCCAAATTTTAGCCAATTCCGACACTGTCCCTACAAAGGACGAAATTACCCCTGGCGCGATTTTTGTTTCCGATCAACCGGTCAAATTTCAGCCAATTTCGACACTGCCGCGACAAATGAAGAAATTTGCCACTGGCGCGATTTTTGTTTTCGATCAACCTGCCAAATTTCAGCCCAATCTGACACCATCGCGACAAATGACGAAATTGTCCCCAACGTGATTATTGTTTCCAACCAACCTGTCAAATTTCAACCAATTTCGACACCGTTGCGACAAATGACGAAATTGCCCTCGACGCGATTTTTGTTTCCCAACAACCTTCCAAATTTTAGCAGATTCCGACACCCTCGCGACAAATGACGAAATTGCTCCTTGCCTGATTTTTGTTTTCGACCAACCTGCCAAATTTCAGTCAATTCCGACACCGTCGTGACAAATGACAAAATTGCCCCTGGCGCGACTTTTGTTTTCGATCAACTTGCCAAATTTCAGCCAATTCCGACACCATCGCGACAAATGACGAAATTGTCCCTATCGCGATTTTTGTTTTCGATCAACCTTCCAAATTTCAACCATTTCCGACACCGACACGACAAATGACGAAATCGCCCCTGGGGCGATTTTTGTTTCCGATCAATTTGCCAAATTTCAGCCAATTCCAACACCGTCGCGACAAATGACGAAATTGCTCCTGGCGCGATTTTTGTTTCCGATCAACCTGCCAAATTTCAGCCAATTTCGATGCCTTCACGACAAATGACGAGATTGTCCCTGTCGCGATTTTTGTTTTCGATCAACCTGCCAAATTTCAACCCTTTCCGACACCGCCGCGACAAATGATGAAATTGCCCCTGGGGCGATTTTTGTTTCCGATCAATTTGCCAAATTTCAGCCAATTTCAACACCGTCGAGACAAATGAAGAAATTGCCCCGGGAGCGATTTTTTTTTCCGATCAACCTGCCAAATTTCAGCCAATTCTGACACCGTCGGGACAAATGACGAAATTGCTCCTGGCCAGATTTTTGTTTTCGATGAACCTGCCAAATTTCAGCCAATTCCGACACCGTCGCGACAAATGACGAAATCGCCCCTGGCGCGATATTTGTTTTCGATCAACCTGCCAAATTTCAGCCAATTTCGACACCGTCGCTACAAATGACGGAATCGCCCCTGGCGCGATTTTTGTTTCCGGTCAACCTGCCAAATTTCAGCCAATTCCGACACCGTCGCAGCAAATGACAAAATTGCACCAGGCCTGATTTTTGTTTTCGATCAACCTGCCAAATTTCAGCCCATTCCGACACCGTCGCGACGAATGGTGAAATTGCCCCTGGCACGATTTTTGTTTCCGGTCAACCTGCCAAATTTTAGCCAATTTCGACACTGCCGCGACAAATGAAGAAATTTGCCACTGGCGCGATTTTCGTTTTCGATCAACCTGCCAAATTTCAGCACATTCCGACACCAACGCGACAAATGACGAAATTGTCCCTAGCGTGATTTTTGTTTCCAATCAACTTGCCAAATCTCAGCCAATTTCGACACCGTTGCGACAAATGACGAAATTGCCCCCGATACGATTTTTGTTTCCCATCAACCTAGCAAATTTTAGCCAATTCCGACACCGTCCCGACAAATGACGAAATTGCGCCTTGCCTGATTTTTGTTTTCGATCAACCTGCCTAATTTCAGCCAATTCCGACACCGTCGCGACAAATGGCGAAAAAGGCCCTGGCACGATTTTTGTTTCCGATCAACCTTCCAAATTTCAGCCAATTTCGACGTTGTCGCGACAAATGACGATATTGCCCCTGGCGTGATTTTTGTTTCCAATCAACCTGCCAAATTTCAGCCAATTCCGACACCGTCGCGAAAAATGACGAATTTGCTCCCAGCCTAATTTTGTTTTCGATCAACCTGCCAAATTTCAGCCAATTCCAACACCGTCGCGACAAATGAGAAATTGCCCTTGGGACGATTTTTGTTTCCAGTCAACCTGCCAAATATCAGCCAATTCCGACACCGTCGCGACAAATGACTGAATTAAACCTGGTGCGATTTTTGTTTTCGATCAACCCGCCAAATTTTAGCCCATTCTGACACCGTCGCGACAAATGACGAAATTGCCCCCGGCAATAATTTTGTTTCCATCAACCTGCCAAATTTCAGCCCATTTCAACACCGTCGCGACGAATGACGAGATTGTCCCTGGCACGATTTTTGTATCCTGTCAACCTACCAAATTTTAGCCAATTTCGACACCGTAGCGACAAATGACGAAATTGCCCCTAGCTCGATTTTTGTTTTGGATCAACTTGCCAAATTTCTGCCCATTCCAACACCGTCGGAACAAATGACGAAATTGTCCCTAGCGTGATTTTTGTTTCCGATAAACCTGCCAAATTTCAGCCAATTCCGACACCGTCGCGACAAATGACGAATTTGCTCCTAGCCTAATTTTGTTTTCGATCAACCTGCCAAATTTCAGCCAATTCCAACACCGTCGCGACAAATGAGAAATTGCCCTTGGGACGATTTTTATTTCCAGTCAACCTGCCAAATATCAGCCAATTCCGACACCGTCGCGACAAATGACTGAATTAAACCTGGTGCGATTTTTGTTTTCGATCAACCTGCCAAATTTTAGCCCATTCTGACACCGTCGCGATAATGACGAAATTGCCCTCGGCAATAATTTTGTTTCCATCAACCTGCCAAATTTCAGCCCATTTCAACACCGTCGCGACGAATGACGAGATTGTCCCTGGCGCGATTTTTGTATCCTGTCAACCTACTAAATTTTAGCCAATTCCGACACCGTAGCGACAAATGACGAAATTGCCCCTGGCTCGATTTTTGTTTTGGATCAACTTGCCAAATTTCTGCCCATTCCAACACCGTCGCAACAAATGACGAAATTGTCCCTAGCGTGATTTTTGTTTCCGATAAACCTGCCAAATTTCAGCCAATTCCGACACCGTCGCGACAAATGACGAAATTGTCCCTAGCGTGATTTTTGTTTCCGATAAACCTGCCAAATTTCAGCCAATTCCGACACCGTCGCGACAAATGACGAAATTGACCCTGGGGCGATTTTTGTTTTCAATCAACTTGCCAATTTAAGCCCATTCCGGTACCGTCGCGACAATTGACGAAATTGTCCCTAGCGTGATTTTTGTTTCCAATCAACCAGCCAAATTTCAGCCCATTCCGACACCGTTGCGACAAATGACGAAATTACCCCCGATGCGATTTTTTTCCAATCAACCTGCCAACTTTCAGCCCTTTCCGACATCGACGCAACAAATTACGAAATTACCCCTGGCGCGATTTTTGTTTCTGATCAACCAGGCAAATTTCAGCCAATTCCGACACCGTCGCGACAATTGTCAAAGTCGCCCTAGGCCAGATTTTTGTTTTCGATCAACCTACAAAATTTCAGCCAATTTCGACACCCTCGCGACAAATGAGAAATTGCCCTTGGTGCGATTTTTGTTTCCAGTCAACCTGCCAAATATCAACCAATTCCGACACCGTCGCGACAAATGATTGAATTAACCCTGGCGCGATTTTTGTTTTCGATCAACCTGCCAAATTTCAGCCCATTTCGACACCGTCGCGCCAAATGACGAAATTGCCCGTAGTGTGAATTTTGTTTCCGATCAACCCGACAAAGCACGAAATTTCGACACCGTTTCGACAAATGACGAAATCGCCCTTGGCGCGATTTTTGTTTTCGATCAACCTGCCAAATTTCAGCCAATTCCAACACCGTCGCGACAAATGAGAAATTGCCCTTGGCGCGATTTTTGTTTCCAGTCAATCCGCCAAATATCAGCCAATTCCGACACCATCGCGACAAATGACTGAATTAACCCCGGAGCGATTTTTGTTTTCGATCAACCTGCCAAATTTCAGCCCATTCTGACACCGTCGCAACAAATGACGAAATTGCCCCTGGCGATAATTTTGCTTCCGATCAACCTGCCAAATTTCACCCCATTTCGACACCGTCGCGACAAATGACGAAATTGCCCCTGGCGATAATTTTGCTTTCGATCAACCTGCCAAATTTCAGCCCATTTCGACACCGTCGCGACAAATGATGAAATTACCCGTGGCGCGATTTTCGTTTCCAGTCAACCTACCAAATTTTAGCCAATTCCGACACCGTCGCGACAAATGACGAAATTGCCCGTGGCGCGATTTTTGTTTCCAATAAACCTGCCAAATTTCAGCCAATTTCGACACCGTCGCGGCAAATGACGAAATTGACCATGGCCCGATTTTTGTTTTCGATCAACTTGCCAAATTTAAGCCCATTCTGACACCGTCGCGACAATTGACGAAATTGTCGCTAGCGTGATTTTTGTTTCCAATCGACCTGACAAATTTCAGCCCATTCCGACACCGTTGCGACAAATGACGAAATTACCCCCGATGCGATTTTTTTTTTCAATCAACCTGCCAAATTTTAGCCCATTCTGACACCGACGCGATAAATTACGGAATTTCCCCTGGCGCGATTTTTGTTTCCGACCAACCTGCCAAATTTTAGCCAATTCCGACACCGTCGCGACAAATGACGAAATCGCCCCTGGCGCGATTTTTATTTTCGATCAGCCTACCAAATTTCAGCCAATTCCGACACCGTCGCGACAAATGACGAAATTGCTCCAGGCTTGATTTTTTTGGATCAACCTGCCAAATTTCAGCAAATTCCGACACTGTCGCGACAAAGGACGAAACTACCCCTGGCGCGATTTTTGTTTCCGATCAACCTGCCAAATTTCAGCCAATTTCGACACTGCCACGACAAATGAAGAAATTTGCCACCGGCGCGATTTTTGTTTTCGATCAACCTGCAAAATTTAAGCCCAATCCGACACCATCGCGACAAATGACGAAATTGTCCCTAGCGTGATTTTTGTTTCCAACCAACCTGTCAAATTTCAGCCAATTCCGACATCGTTACGACAAATGACGAAATTGACCCCGACGCGATTTTTGTTTCCCATCAACCTGCCAAATTTTAGCCGATTCTGACACCGTCGCGACAAATGACGAAATTGCTCCTTGCCTGATTTTTGTTTTCGACCAACCTGCCAAATTTCAGCCAATTCAGACACCGTCGTGACAAATGACGAAATTCTCCCTGTCGCGATTTTTGTTTTCGATCAACCTGCCAAATTTCAACCCTTTCCGACACCGACGTGACAAATGACGAAATCGCCCCTGGGGCGATTTTTGTTTCCGATCAATTTGCCAAATTTCAGCCAATTCCAAGACCGTCGCGACAAATGACGAAATTAGCCCTGTCGCGATTTTTGTTTCCGATCAACCTGCCAAATTTCAGCCAATTCCGATGCCGTCGCGACAAATGACGAGATTGTCCCTGTCGCAATTTTTGTTCTCGATCAACCTGCCAAATTTCAACCCTTTCCGACTCCGACACGACAAATGACGAAATTGCCCCGGGGGCGATTTTTGTTTCCGATCAATTTGCCAAATTTCAGCCAATTCCGACACCGTAGCGACAAATGACGAAATCGCCCCTGGCGCGATTTTTGTTTCTGGTCAACCTGCCAAATTTCAGCCAATTCCGACATCGTCGCAACAAATGACAGAATTGCACCAGGCCTGATTTTTGTTTTCGATCAACCAACCAAATTTCAGCCAATTTCGACACTGTCGCGACAAATGATGAAATTGCCCCTAGCGCGATTTTTGTTTCCGGTCAACCTGCCAAATTTCAGCCAATTTCGACACTGCCGCGACAAATGAAGAAATTTGCCACTAGCGCGATTTTCGTTTTCGATCAACCTGCCAAATTTCAACCCATTCCGACATCAACGCGACAAATGACGAAATTGTCCCTAGTGTGATTTTTGTTTCCAATCAACCTGCCAAATTTCAGCCAATTTCGACACCGTTGCGACAAATGACGAAATTGCCCCCGACGCGATTTTTGTTTCCCATCAACTTGGCAAATTTTATCCAATTCCGACACCGTCCCAACAGATGACGAAATTGCGCCTTGCCTGATTTTTGTTTTTGATCAACCTACCAAATTTCAGCCAATTCCGACACCGTCGCGACAAAAGGCGAAAAAGCCCCTGGCACGATTTTTGTTTCCGATCAACCTGCCAAATTTCAGCCAATTTCGACGTTGTCGCGACAAATGACGATATTGCTCCTGGCGTGATTTTTGTTTCCAATCAACCTCCCAAATTTCAGGCAATTCCGACACCATCGCGACAAATGACGAATTTGCTCCTAGCCTAATTTTGTTTTCGATCAACCTGCCAAATTTCTGCCAATTCTAACACCGTCTCGACAAATGAGAAATTGCCCTTGGGGCGATTTTTGTTTCCAGTAACCTGCCAAATATTAGCCAATTCCGACACCGTCGCGACAAATGACTGAATTAACCCTGGCGCGATATACTTTTTTGATCAACCTGCCAAATTTCAGCCCATTCTGACACCGTCGCAACAAATGACGAAATTGCCCCTGGCGATAAATTTGTTTCCGATCAACCTGCCAAATTTCAGCCCATTTCAACACCGTCGCGACAAATGACGAGATTGTCCCGGGCGCGATTTTTGTTTCCTGTCAACCTACCAAATTTTAGCCAATTTCGACATCGTCGCGACAAATGACGAAATTGCCCCTGGCTCGATTTTTGTTTTCGATCAACTTGCCAAATTTCTGCCCATTACAACACCGTCGCGACAAATGACGAAATTGTCCCTAGCGTGATTTTTGTTTCCAATAAACCTGCCAAATTTCAGTCAATTCCGACACCGTCGCGACAAATGACGAAATTGACCCTGGCATGATTTTTATTTTAAATCAACTTGCCAATTTAAGCCCATTCAGACACCGTCGCGACAATTGACGAAATTGTCCCTAGCGTGATTTTTGTTTCCAATCAACCTGACAAATTTCAGCCCATTCCGACACCGTTGCGACAAATGACGAATTTGCCCCTAGCCTAATTTTGTTTTCGATCAACCTGCCAAATTTCAGCCAATTCTGACACCGTCGCGACAAATGTCAAAATCGCCCCTGGCGCGATTTTTATTTCCAATCGGCCTGCCAAATTTTAGACAATTCCGACACCGTCGCGACAAATGAAGAAATTGCCCCTGGCGGGATTTTTGTTTCCGGTCAACCTGCCAAATTTCAGCCAATTCCGATGTCGTCGCGACAAATGGTGAGATTGTCCCTGTCGCGATTTTTGTTTTCGATGAACCTGCCAAATTTCAACCCTTTCCGACACCGACGCGACAAATGACGAAATTGCCCCTGGGCGATTTTTGTTTCCGGTCAATTTGCCAAATTTCAGCCAATTCCAACACTGTCGCGACAAATGACGAAATTGCCCCTGGCGCGATTTTTGTTTCCGATCAACCTGCCAAATTTCAGCCAATTCCGACACCGTCGCGACAAATGATGAAATTGCTCCTGGCCAGATTTTTGTTTTCGATCAACCTGCCAAATTTTAGCCAATTCCGACCCGTTGCAATAAATGACAAAATTGCACCAGGCCCGATTTTTGTTTTCGATCAACCTGCCAAATTTCAGCCAATTCCGACACCGTCACGACAAATGATGAAATTGGCCCTGGCGCGATTTTTGCTTCTGGTCAACCTGCCAAATTTCAGCCAATTTCGACACTGCCGCGACAAATGAAGAAATTTACCACTGGCGCGATTTTCATTATCGATCAACCTGGCAATTTCAACCAATTCCGACACCAACGCGACAAGTGACGAAATTGTCCCTAGCGTGATTTTTGTTTCCAACCAACCTGTCAAATTTCATCCAATTCCGACATCGTTACGACAAATGACGAAATTGACCCCGACGCGATTTTTGTTTCCCATCAACCTGGCAAATTTTAGCCAATTCCGACACCGTCCCGACAAATGACGAAATTGCGCCTTGCCTGATTTTTGTTTTCGATCAACCTGCCAACTTTCAGCCCATTTCGACATCGACGTGACAGATTACGAAATTACCCCTGGCGCGATTTTTGTTTCCGATTAACCTGCCGAATTTCAGCCAATTCCGACACCGTCGCGACAAATGTCAAAATCGCCCCTGGCGCGATTTTTATTTCCGATCGGCCTGCCAAATTTTAGACAATTCCGACACCGTCGCGACAAATGACGAAATTGCCCCAGGCCTGATTTTTGTTTTCGATCAACCTGCCAAATTTCAGCCAATTCCGATGCCGTCGCGACAAATGACGAGATTGTCCCTGTCGCGATTGTTGTTTTCGATCAACCTGCCAAATTTAAACCCTTTCCGACACCGACGTGACAAATGACGAAATTGTCCCTGCGGCGATTTTTGTTTCCGATCAATTTGCCAAATTTAAGCCAATTCCAACACCGTCGCGATAAATGACGAAATTGCCCCTGGCGCGATTTTTGTTTCCGATCAACCTGCCAAATTTCAGCCAATTCCGACGCCGTCGCGACAAATGATGAAATTGCTCCTGGCCAGATTTTTGTTTTCGATCAACCTGCCAAATTTTAGCCAATTCCGACACCGTCGCGACAAATGACGAACTCGCCCCCGGCGCGATATTTATTTCTGATCAACCTCCCAAATTTCAGCCAATTCCGACACCGTCGCGACAAATGACGAAATCGCGCCTAGCGCGATTTTTGTTTTCAATCAACCTGCCAATTTTTAGCCAATTCCGACTCGTTGCAATAAATGACAAAATTGCACCAGGCCCGATTTTTGTTTTCGATCAACCTGCCAAATTTCAGCCAATTCCGACACCGTCACGACAAATGATGAAATTGGCCCTGGCGCGATTTTTGCTTCTGGTCAACCTGCCAAATTTCAGCCAATTTCGACACTGCCGTGACAAATGAAGAAATTTACCACTGGCGCTATTTTCGTTATCGATCAACCTGGCAAATTTCAACCCATTCCGACACCAACGCGACAAGTGACGAAATTGTCCCTAGCGTGATTTTTGTTTCCAATCAACCTGCCAAATTTCAGCCAATTTCGACACCGTTGCGACAAATGACGAAATTGCTCCCGACGCGATTTTTGTTTCCCATCAACCTGGCAAATTTTAGCCAATTCCGACACCGTCCCGACAAATGACGAAATTGCGCCTTGCCTGATTTTTGTTTTCGATCAACCTGCCAACTTTCAGCCCATTTCGACATCGACGTGACAAATTACGAAATTACCCCTGGCGCGATTTTTGTTTCCGATTAACCTGCCGAATTTCAGCCAATTTCGACACCGTCGCGACAAATGTCAAAATCGCCCCTGGCGCGATTTTTATTTCCGATCGGCCTGCCAAATTTTAGACAATTCCGACACCGTCGCGACAAATGACGAAATTGCCCCAGGCCTGATTTTTGTTTTCGATCAACCTGCCAAATTTCAGCCAATTCCGATGCCGTCGCGACAAATGACTAGATTGTCCCTGTCGCGATTGTTGTTTTCGATCAACCTGCCAAATTTAAACCCTTTTCGACACCGACGCGACAAATGACGAAATTGTCCCTGGGGCGATTTTTGTTTCCGATCAATTTGCCAAATTTAAGCCAATTCCAACACCGTCGCGACAAATGACGAAATTGCCCCTGGCGCGATTTTTGTTTCCGATCAACCTGCCAAATTTCAGCCAATTCCGACACCGTCGCGACAAATGAGAAATTGCCCTTGGCGCGATTTTTGTTTCCAGTCTATCCGCCAAATATCAGCCAATTCCAACACCGTCGCGACAAATGACTGAATTAACCCCGGCGCGATTTTTGTTTTCGATCAACCTGCCAAATTTGAGCTCATTCTGACACCGTCGCGACAAATGACGAAATTGCCCCTGGCGATAATTTTGCTTTCGATAAACCTGCCAAATTTCAGCCCATTTCGACACCGTCGCGACAAATGACGAAATTACCCCTGGCGCGATTTTTGTTTCCTGTCAACCTACCAAATTTTAGCCAATTCTGACACCGTCGCGACAAATGACGAAATTGTCCCTCTCACGATTTTTGTTTTCGATCAACATGCCAAATTTCAACCGTTTCCGACAACGACGCGACAAATGACGAAATCGCCCCTGGGGCGATTTTAGTTTGCGATCAATTTGCCAAATTTCAGACAATTCCAACACCGTCGCGACAAATGACGAAATTGCCCCTGGCGGGATTTTTGTTTCCGATCAACCTGCCAAATTTCAGCCAATTCTGATGCCGTCGCGACAAATGGCGAGATTGTCCCTGTCGCGATTTTTGTTTTCGATCAACCTGTCAAATTTCAACCCTTTCCGACACCGACGCGACAAATGACAAAATTGCCCCTGGGGTGATTTTTATTTCCGATCAATTTGGTAAATTTCAGCCAATTCCAACACCGTCGCGACAAATGACGAAATTGCCCCTGGCGCAATTTTTGTTTCCGATCAACCTGCCAAATTTCAGCCAATTCCGACACCGTCGCGACAAATGATGAAATTGCTCCTGGCCAGATTTTTGTTTTCGATCAACCTGCCAAATTTCAGCCAATTCCGACACCGTCGCGACAAATGACGAACTCGCCCCTGGTGCGATATTTGTTTCCGATCAACCTCCCAAATTTCAGCCAATTCCGACACCCTCGCGACAAATGACGAAATCGCCCCTGGCGCGATTTTTGTTTTCAATCAACCTGCCAAATTTTAGCCAATTCCGACACCGTCGCAACAAATGACAAAATTTCACAGGCCTGATTTTTGTTTTCGATCAACCTGCCAAATTTCAGTCAATTCCGACACCGTCGCGACAAATGATGAAATTGGCCCTGGCGCGATTTTTGTTTCTGGTCAACCTGCCAAATTTCAGCCAATTTCGACACTGCCGCGACAAATGAAGAAATTTGCCACTAGCGCGATTTTCGTTATCGATCAACCTGGCAAATTTCAACCCATTCCGACACCAACACGACAAGTGACGAAATTGTCCCAAGCATGATTTTTGTTTCCGATCAACCTGCCAAATTTCAGCCAATTTCGACACCATTGCGACAAATGATGAAATTGCTCCCGACGCGATTTTTGTTTCCCATCAACCTGGCAAATTTTAGCCAATTCCGACACCGTCCCGACAAATGACGAAATTGCGCCTTTCCTGATTTTTGTTTTCGATCAACGTGCCAACTTTCAGCCCATTCCAACATCGACGTGAAAAATTACGAAGTTACCCCGGGCGCGATTTTTGTTTCCGATCAACCTGCCGAATTTCAGCCAATCCCGACACCGTCGCGACAAATGTCAAAATCGCCCCTGGCGCGATTTTTATTTCCGATCGGCCTGCCAAATTTTAGACAATTCCGACACCGTCGCGACAAATGACGAAATTGCTCCAGGCCTGATCTTTGTTTTCGATCAACCTGCCAAATTTCAGCCAATTCCGATGCCGTCGCGATAAATGACGAGATTGTCCCTGTCGCGATTGTTGTTTTCGATCAACCTGCCAAATTTCAACCCTTTCCGACACCGACGCGACAAATGACGAAATTGCCCCTGGGGCGATTTTTGTTTCGATCAATTTGCCAAATTTCAGCCAATTCCAACACCGTCGCGACAAATGACGAAATTGCCCCTGGCGCGATTTTTGTTTCCGATCAACCTGCGAAATTTCAGCCAATTCCGACACCGTCACGACAAATGATGAAATTGCTCCTGGCCAGATTTTTGTTTTCGATCAACCTGACAAATTTCAGCCAATTCCGACACCGTCGCGACAAATGACGAACTCGCCCCTGGTGCGATATTTGTTTCCGATCAACCTCCCAAATTTCAGCCAATTCCGACACCGTCGCGACAAATGACGAGATTGTCCCTGTCGCGATTTTTGTTTTCGATCAACCTGCCAAATTTCAACCCTTTCCGACACCGACACGACAAATGACGAAATTGCCTCTGGGGCGATTTTTGTTTCCGATCAATTTACCAAATTTCAGCCAATTCCGACAGCGTAGCGACAAATGACGAAATCGCCCCTGGCGTGATTTTTGTTTCTGGTCAACCAGCCAAATTTCAGCCAATTTCGACACAGTCGCAACAAATGACAGAATTGCACCAGGCCTGATTTTTGTTTTCGATCAACCTGCCAAATTTCAGCCAATTCCGACACTGCCGCGACAAATGAAGAAATTTGCCACTAGCACGATTTTCATTATCGATCAACCTGCCAAATTTCAACCCATTCCGACACCAACGCGACAAATGACGAAATTGTCCCTAGCGTGATTTTTGTTTCCAATCAACCTGCCAAATTTCAGCCAATTTCGACACCGTTGCGACAAATGACGAAATTGCCCACGACGCGATTTTTGTTTCCCATCAACCTGGAAAATTTTAGCCAATTCCGACACCATCCCTACAAATGACGAAATTGCGCCTTGCCTGATTTTTGTTTTCGATCAACCTGCCAACTTTCAGCCCATTTCGACATCGACGTGACAAATTACGAAATTACCCCTGGCGCGATTTTTGTTTCAGATCAACCTGTCAAATTTCAGCCAATTTCGACACCGTCGTGACAAATGTCAAAATCACCCCTGGCGCGATTATTATTTCCGATCGGCCTGCCAAATTTTAGCCAATTCCGACACCGTCGCGACAAATGACGAAATTGCTCCAGGCCTTATTTTTATTTTCGATCAACCTACAAAATTTCAGCCAATTCTGACACCGTCGCGACAAATGAAAAATTGCCCTTGCTGCGATTTTTGTTTTCGATCAACTTGCCAAATTTAAGCCCATTCCGACACCGTCGCGACAATTGACGAAATTGTCGCTAGCGTGATGTTTGTTTCCAATCAACCTGCCAAATTTCAGCCCATTCCGACACCGTTGCGACAAATGATGAAACTACCCCCGATGCGATTTTTTTTTCAATTAACCTGCCAAATTTCAGCCCATTCTGACACCGACGCGATAAATTACGAAATTGCCCCTGGCGCGATTTTTGTTTCCGACCAACCTGCCAAATTTCAGCCAATTCTGACACCGTCGCACCAAATGACGAAATCGCCCCTGGCGCGATTTCTATATCCGATCAACCTGCCAAATTTCAGCCAATTCCGACACCGTCGCGACAACTGACGAAATTGCTCCAGGATTGATTTTTTTCGATCAACCTGCCAAATTTCAGCCAATTTCGACACTGTCGCGACAAAGGACGAAATTACCCCTGGCGAGATTTTTGTTTCCGATCAACCTGCCAAATTTCAGCCAATTTCGACACTGCCGCGACAAATGAAGAAATTTGCCACCGGCGCGATTTTTGTTTTCGATCAACCTGCAAAATTTCAGCCCAATCCGACACCATCGCGACAAATGACGAAATTGTCCCTAGCGTGATTTTTGTTTCCAACCAACCTGTCAAATTTCAGCCAATTCCGACATCGTTACGACAAATGACGAAATTGACCCCGACGCGATTTTTGTTTCCCATCAACCTGCCAAATTTTAGCCAATTCCAACACCATCACGACAAATGACGAAATTGCTCCTTGCCTGATTTTTGTTTTTGACCAACTTGCCAAATTTCAGCCAATTTCGACACCGTCGTGACAAATGACGAAATTGCCCCTGGCGCGATTTTTGTTTTCGATCAACTTGCCAAATTTCAGCCAATTCCGACACCGTCGTGACAAATGACGAAATTGTCCCTGTCGCAATTTTTGTTTTCGATCAACCTGCCAAATTTCAACCCTTTCCGACACCGATGCGACAAATGACGAAATCGCCCCTGGGGCAATTTTTGTTTCCGATCAATTTGGCAAATTTCAGCCAATTCCAACACCGTCGCGACAAATGACGAAATTGCCACTGGTGCGATTTTTGTTTCCGATCAACCTGCCAAATTTCAGCCAATTCCGATGCCATCGCGACAAATGATGAGATTGTCCCTGTCGCAATTTTTGTTTTCGATCAACCTGCCAAATTTCAACCCTTTCCGACACCGATGCGACAAATGACGAAATTGCCCCTGGGGCGCTTTTTGTTTCCGATCAATTTGCCAAATTTCAGCCAATTCCAACACCGTCGCGACAAATGACGAAATTGCCCCTGGCGCGATTTTTGTTTCCGATCAACCTGCCAAATTTTAGCCAAATACGACACCGTCGCGCCAAATGACGAAATTGCTCCTGGCCAGATTTTTGTTTTCGATCAACCTGCCAAATTTCAGCCAATTCCAACACCGTCGCGACAAATGACAAAATTGCCCCTGGCGCGATTTTTGTTTCCGATCAACCTGCCAAATTTTAGCCAAATCCGACACCGTCGCGACAAATGACGAAATTGCTCCTGGCCAGATTTTTGTTTTCGATCAACCTGCCAAATTTCAGCCAATTTCGACCCCGTCGCGACAAATGACGAAATCGCCCCTGGCGCGATTTTTGTTCCCAGTCAGCCTGCCAAATTTCAGCCAATTTCGACCCCGTCGCGACAAATGACGAAATCGCCCCTGGCGCGATTTTTGTTACCAGTCAGCCTGCCAAATTTCAGCCAATTCCGACACCGTCGCAACAAATGACAAAATTGCACCAGGCCTGATTTTTGTTTTCGATCAACCTGCCAAATTTCAGCCAATTCTGACACCGTCGCGACAAATGACGAAATTAACCCTGGGGCGATTTTTGTTTTCAACCAACTTGCCAATTTAAGCCCATTCCGACACTGTCGCGACAATTGACGAAATTGTCCCTAGCGTGATTTTTGTTTCCGATCAACCTGCCAAATTTCAGCCCATTCACACCGTTGCGACAAATGACAAAATTACCCCCGATGCGATTTTTTTCCGATCAACCTGCCAACTTTCAGCCCATTCCGACATCGACGCGACAAATTACGAAATTACCCCTGGCGCGATTTTTGTTTCCAATCAACCTGCCAAATTTCAGCCAATTCCGACACCGTCGCGACAAATGACAAAATCGCACCAGGCCTGATTTTTGTTTTCGATCAACCTACAAAATTTCAGCCAATTCCGACACCGTCACGACAAATGAGAAATTGTCCTTGGTGCGATTTTTGTTTCCTGTCAACCTGCCAAATATCAACCAATTTCGACACCGTTGCGACAAATGATTGAATTAACCCTGGCGTGATTTTTGTTTTTGATCAACCTGCTAAATTTCAGCCCATTCGGACACCGTCGCGCCAAATGACGAAATTGCCCCTAGCGTGAATTTTGTTTCCGTTCAACCTGACAAAGGATGAAATTTCGACACCGTTTCGACAAATGACGAAATTGCCCTTGGCGCGACTTTTGTTTCCAATCAACCTGCCAAATTTCAGCCAATTCCGACACTGTCGCGACAAATGACGAATTTGCTCCTAGCCTAATTTTGTTTTCGATCAACCTGCCAAATTTCTACCGATTCCGACACCGTCACAACAAATGAGAAATTGCCCTTGGCGCGATTTTTGTTTCCAGTCAATCCGCCAAATATCAGCCAATTCCGACACCGTCGCGACAAATGACTGAATTACCCCCGGCGCGATTTTTGTTTTCGATCAACCTGCCAAATTTCAGCCCATTTTGACACCGTCGCGACAAATGACTGAATTACCCCCGGCGCGATTTTTGTTTTCGATCAACCTGCCAAATTTCAGCCCATTTTGACACCGTCGCGACAAATGACTGAATTACCCCCGGCGCGATTTTTGTTTTCGATCAACCTGCCAAATTTCAGCCCATTTTGACACCGTCGCGACAAATGACTGAATTACCCCCGGCGCGATTTTTGTTTTCGATCAACCTGCCAAATTTCAGCCCATTTTGACACCGTCGCGACAAATGACGAAATTGTCCCTAGCGTGATTTTTGTTTCCGATAAACCTGCTAAATTTCAGCCAATTTCGACACCGTCGCGACAAATGACGAAATTGACCATGGACCGATTTTTGTTTTCTATCAACTTACCAAATTTAAGCCCATTCCGACACCGTCGCGACAATTGACGAAAATGTCGCTAGCGTGATTTTTGTTTCCAATCAACCTGCCAAATTTTAGCACATTTCGACGCCGTTACGAGAAATGACGAAACTACCCCCGACGCGATTTTTTTTTCAATCAACCTGCCAAATTTCAGCCCATTCTGACACCGACGCGATAAATTACGAAATTGCCCCTGGCGCGATTTTTGTTTCCGACCAACCTGTCAAATTTCAGCCAATTCCGACACCGTCGCGACAAATGACGAATTCGCCCCTGGCGCGATTTTTATTTCCGATCAACCTGCCAAATTTCAGCCAATTCCGACACCGTCGCGACAAATGATGAAATTGCTCCAGGATTAATTTTTTTCGATCAACCTGCCAAATTTCAGCCAATTCTGACACTGTCGCGACAAAGGACGAAATTACCCCTGGCGCGATTTTTGTTTCTGATCAACCTGCCAAATTTCAGCCAATTTCGACACTGCCACTGGCGCGATTTTTGTTTTCGATCAACCTGCCAAATTTCAGCCCAATCCGACACCATCGCGACAAATGACGAAATTGTCCCTAGCGTGATTTTTGTTTCCAACCAACTTATAAAATTTCAGCCAATTCCGGCACCGTTACGACAAATTACGAAATTGCCCCCGACGCGATTTTTGTTTCCCATCAACCTGCCAAATTTTAGCCGATTCCGACACCGTCGCGACAAATGACGAAATTGCCCCTTGCCTGATTTTTTTTTTCGACCAACCTGCCAAATTTCAGCTAATTCCGACACCGTCGTGACAAATGACGAAATTGCCCTTGGCGCGATTTTTGTTTTCGATCAACTTGCCAAATTTCAGCCAATTTCGACACCGTCGCGACAAATGACGAAATTGTCCCTGACGCGATTTTTGTTTTCGATCAACCTGCCAAATTTCAACCCTTTCCGACACCGACGTGACAAATGACGAAATAGCCCCTGGGGCGATTTTTGTTTCCGATCAATTTGCCAAATTTCAGCCAATTTCAACACCGTCGCGACAAATGACGAAATTGCCCCTGGCGCGATTTTTGTTTCCGATCAACCTGCCAAATTTCAGCCAATTCTGATGCCGTCGCGACAAATGACGAGATTGTCCCTATCGCGATTTTTGTTTTCGATGAACCTGCCAAATTTCAACCCTTTCCGACACCGACACGACAAATGACGAAATTGCCCCTGGGGCAATTTTTGTTTCCGATCAATTTGCCAAATTTCGGCCAATTTCGACAGCGTAGCGACAAATGACGAAATCGCCCCTGGCGCGATTTTTGTTTCTGGTCAACCCGCAAAATTTCAGCCAATTCCGACACCGTCGCAACAAATGACAGAATTGCACCAGGCCTGATTTTTGTTTTCGATCAACCTGCCAAATTTCAGCCAATTCCGACACCGTCGCGACAAATGATGAAATTGCCCCTGGCGCGATTTTTGTTTCCGGTCAACCTGCCAAATTTCAGCCAATTTCGACACTGCCGCGACAAATGAAGAAATTTACCACTGGCGCGATTTTCATTTTCGATCAACCTGCCAAATTTCAACCCATTCCGACACCAACGCGACAAATGACGAAATTGTCCCTAGTGTGATTTTTGTTTCCAATCAACCTGCAAAATATTCAGCCAATTTCGACACCGTTGCGACAAATGACGAAATATCCCCCGACGCGATTTTTGTTTCCCATCAACTTGGCAAATTTTAGCAAATTCCGACACCGTCCCGACAAATGACGAAATTGAACCTTGCCTGATTTTTGTTTTCGATCAAACTACCAAATTTCAGCCAATTCCGACACCGTCGTGACAAATGGCGAAAAAGCCCCTAGGACGATTTTTGTTTCCGATCAACCTGCCAAATTTCAGCCAATTTCGACGTTGTCGCGACAAATGACGACATATCCCCTGGCGTGATTTTTGTTTTCAATCAACCTCCCAAATTTCAGGCAATTCCGACACCGTCGCGGCAAATGACGAATTTGCTCCTAGCCTAATCTTGTTTTCGATCAACCTGCCAAATTTCAGCCAATTCCAACACCGTCTCGACAAATGAGAAATTTCCCTTGGGGCGATTTTTGTTTCCAGTCAACTTGCCAAATACCAGCCAATTCCGACACCGTCGCGACAAATGTCTGAATTAACCCTGGCGCGATTTATTTTTTCGATCAACCTGCCAAATTTCAGGCCATTCTGACACGTCACGACAAATGACGAAATTGCCCCTGGCGATAATTTTGTTTCCGATCAACCTGCCAAATTTCAGCCCATTTCAACACCGTCGCGACAAATGACGAGATTGTCCCGAGCGCGATTTTTTCTGTCCTGTCAACCTACCAAATTTTAGCCAATTTCGACACCGTCGCGACAAATGACGAAATTGCCCCTGGCTCGATTTTTGTTTTCGATCAACTTGCCAAATTTCGGCCCGTTCCAACACCGTCGCGACAAATGACGAAATTGTCCCTAGCGTGATTTTTGTTTCCGATAAACCTGCCAAATTTCTGCCAATTCCGACACCGTCGCGACAAATGACGAAATTGACCCTAGCACGATTTTGGTTTTCAATCAACTTACCAATTTGAGCCCATTCCGACACCGTCGCGACAATTGACGAAATTCTCCCTAGCGTGATTTTTGTTTCCGATCAACCTGCCAAATTTCAGCCAATTCAGATGCCGTCGCGACAAATGACGAGATTGTCCCTGTCGCGATTTTTGTTTTCGATCAACCTGCCAAATTTCAACCCTTTCCGACATCGACGCAACATATGACGAAATTGCCCCTGGGGCTATTTTTGTTTCCGATCAATTTGCCAAATTTCAGCCAATTCCAACACCGTCGCGACAAATGACGAAATTGCCCCTGGCGCGATTTTTGTTTACGATCAACCTGCCAAATTTCAGCCAATTCCGACACCATCGCGAAAAATGATGAAATTGCTCCTGGCCAGATTTTTGTTTTCGATCAACCTGCCAAATTTCAGCCAATTTCGACACCGTCGCGACAAATGATGAAATCGCCCCTGGCGCGATTTTTGTTTTCAATCAACCTGCCAAATTTTAGCCAATTCCGACACCGTCGCAACAAATGACAAAATTACACCAGGCTTGATTTTTGTTTCCGATCAATTTGCCAAATTTCAGCCAATTTCAACACCGTCGCGACAAATGACGAAATTGCCCCTGGCGCGATTTTTGTTTCCGATCAACCTGCCAAATTTCAGCCAATTCCGATGCCGTCGCGACAAATGACGAGATTGTCCCTATCGTGATTTTTGTTTTCGATCAACCTGCCAAATTTCAACCCTTTCCGACATCGACACGACAAATGACGAAATTGCCCCTGGGGCAATTTTTGTTTTCGATCAATTTGCCAAATTTCAGCCAATTTCGACAGCGTAGCGACAAATGACGAAATCGCCCCTGGCGCGATTTTTTGTTTCTGGTCAACCTGCCAAATTTCAGCCAATTCCGACACCGTCGCAACAAATGACAGAATTGCACCAGGCCTGATTTTTGTTTTCGATCAACCTGCCAAATTTCAGCCAATTCCGACACCGTCGCGACAAATGATGAAATTGCCCCTTGCGCGATTTTTGTTTCCGGTCAACCTGTCAAATTTCAGCCAATTTCGACACTGCCGCGACAAATGAAGAAATTTGCAACTGGCGCGATTTTCATTTTCGATCAACCTGCCAAATTTCAACCCATTCCGACACCAACGCGACAAATGACGAAATTGTCCCTAGCGTGATTTTTGTTTCCAATCAACCTGCCAAATATTCAGCCAATTTCGACACCGTTGCGACAAATGACGAAATATCCCCCGACGCGATTTTTGTTTCCCATCAACCTGGCAAATTTTAGCAAATTCCGACACCGTCCCGACAAATGACGAAATTGAACCTTGCCTGATTTTTGTTTTCGATCAACCTACCAAATTTCAGCCAATTCCGACACCGTCGCGACAAATGGCGAAAAAGCCCCTAGAACGATTTTTGTTTCCAATCAACCTGCCAAATTTCAGCCAATTTCGACGTTGTCGCGACAAATGACGATATATCCCCTGGCGTGATTTTTGTTTCCACTCAACCTCCCAAATTTCAGGCAATTCCGACACCGTCGCGACAAATGACGAATTTGCTCCTAGCCTAATTTTGTTTTCGATCAACCTGCCAAATTTCAGCCAATTCCAACACCGTCTTGACAAATGAGAAATTTCCCTTAGGGCGATTTTTGTTTCCAGTCAACCTGCCAAATATCAGCTAATTCCGACACCGTCGCGACAAATGTCTGAATTAACCCTGGCGCGATTTATTTTTTCGATCAACCTGCCAAATTTCAGCCCATTCTGACACCGTCGTGACAAATGACGAAATTATCCCTGGCGATAATTTTGTTTCCGATCAAACTGCCAAATTTCAGCCCATTTCAACACTGTCTCGACAAATGACGAGATTGTCCCGAGCACGATTTTTCTTTCCTGTCAGCCTACCAAATTTTAGCCAATTTCGACACCGTCGCGATAAATGACGAAATTGCCCCTGGCTCGATTTTTGTTTTCGATCAACTTGCTAAATTTTGGCCCATTCCAACACCGTCGCGACAAATGACGAAATTGTCCCTAGCGTGATTTTTGTTTCCGATAAACCTGTCAAATTTCAGCCAATTCCGACACCGTCGCGACAAATAACGAAATTGACCCTAGCACGATTTTGGTTTTCAATCAACTTGCCAATTTGAGCCCATTCCGACACCGTCGCGACAATTGACGAAATTGTCCCTAGTGTGATTTTTGTTTCCGATCAACCTGCCAAATTTCAGCCAATTCAGATGCCGTCGCGACAAATGACGAGATTGTCCCTGTCGCGATTTTTGTTTTCGATCAACCTGCCAAATTTCAACCCTTTCCGACATCGACACGACAAATGACGAAATTGCCCCAGGGGCGATTTTTGTTTCCGATCAATTTGCCAAATTTCAGCCAATTCCAACACCGTCGCGACAAATGACGAAATTGCCCCTGGCGCGATTTTTGTTTCCGATCAACCTGCCAAATTTCAGCCAATTCCGACACCATCGCGACAAATGAAGAAATTGCTCCTGGCCAGATTTTTGTTTTCGATCAACCTGCCAAATTTCAGCCAATTTCGACACCGTCGCAACAAATGACGAAATCGCCCCTGGCGCGATTTTTGTTTTCAATCAACCTGCCAAATTTTAGCCAATTCCGACACCGTCGCAACAAATGACAAAATTACACCAGGCCTGATTTTTGTTTTCGATCAACCTGCCAAATTTCAGCCAATTCCAACACCATCGCGACAAATGATGAAATTGGCCCTGGCGCGATTTTTGTTTCTGGTCAGCCTGCCAAATTTCAGCCAATTTCGACACTGCCGCGACAAATGAAGAAATTTGCCACTGGCGCGATTTTCATTATCGATCAACCTGCCAAATTTCAACCCATTCCGACATCAACGCGACAAATGACGAAATTGTCCCTAGCGTGATTTTTGTTTCCAATCAACCTGCCAAATTTCAGCCAATTTCGACACCATTGCGACAAATGACGAAATTGCCCTCGACGCGATTTTTGTTTCCCATCAACCTGGCAAATTTTAGCCAATTCCGGCACCGTCCCGACAAATGACGAAATTGCGCCTTGCCTGATTTTTGTTTTAGATCAACCTGCCAACTTTTAGCCCATTCCGACATCGACGTGACAAATTACGAAATTACCCCTGGGGCGATTTTTGTTTCCGATCAACCAGCCAAATTTCAGCCAATTCCGACACCGTCGCGACAAATGTCAAAATCGCCCCTGGCGCGATTTTTATTTCCGATCGGCCTGGCAAATTTTAGCCAATTCCGACACCGTCGCGACAAATGACGAAATTGCTCCAGGCCTGATTTTTGTTTTCGATCAACCTACAAAATTTCAGCCAATTCCGACACCGTCGCGACAAATGAGAAATTGCCCTTGGTGCGATTTTTGTTTCCAGTCAACCTGCCAAATATCAGCCAATTCCGACACCGTCGCGACAAATGATTGAATTAACCCTGGCGCGATTTTTGTTTTCGATCAACCTGCCAAATTTCAGCTCATTCCGACACCGTCGCACCAAATGACGAAATTGCCCCTAGCGTAAATTTTGTTTCCGATCAACCCGACAACTGACGAAATTCCGACACCGTTTCAACAAATGACGAAATCGCCCTTGGCGTGATTTTGTTTCCAATCAACCTGCCAAATTTCAGCCAACTCCAACATCGTCGCGACAAATGACGAATTTGCTCCTAGCCTAATTTTGTTTTCGATCAACCTGCCAAATTTCAGCCAATTCCGACACCGTCGCGACAAATGAGAAATTACCCTTGGTGCGATTTTTGTTCCAGTCAATCCGCTAAATATCAGCCAATTCCGACACCGTCGCGACAAATGACTGAATTAACCCCGGAGCGATTTTTGTTTTCGATCAACCTGCCAAATTTCAGCCCATTTTG
Organism: Olea europaea var. sylvestris; assembly: GCF_002742605.1. Classification (NCBI taxonomy): domain Eukaryota; kingdom Viridiplantae; phylum Streptophyta; class Magnoliopsida; order Lamiales; family Oleaceae; genus Olea; species Olea europaea. Next base: position 15,288 of record NW_019252947.1, on the reverse strand, counting down.
ACACCGTCGCGACAAATGATGAAATTGCCCCTGGCGATAATTTTGCTTTCGATCAACCTGCCAAATTTCAGCCCATTTCGACACTATCGCGACAAATGACGAAATTACCCCTGGCGCGATTTTCGTATCCAGTCAACCTACCAAATTTTAGCCAATTCCGACACCGTCGCGACAAATGACGAAATTGCCCGTGGCGCGATTTTTGTTTTCGATCAACTTACCAAATTTCAGCCCATTCTGACACTGTCGTGACAAATGACGAAATTGCCCCTGGCGATAATTTTGCTTCCGATCAACCTGCCAAATTTCAGCCCATTTCGACACCGTCTCGACAAATGACAAAATTGCCCCTGGCGCGATTTTTGTTTCCAGTCAACCTACCAAATTTTACCCAATTCCGACACCGTCGCGACAAATGACAAAATTGCCCGTGGCGCGACTTTTGTTTTCGATCAACTTGCCAAATTTCAGCCCATTTCGACACCGTCGCGACAAATGATGAAATTGTCCCGAGCGTGATTTTTGTTTCCGATAAACCTGCTAAATTTCAGCCAATTTCGACACCGTCGCGACAAATGACGAAATCGACCATGACCCAATTTTTGTTTTCGATCAACTTGCGAAATTTAAGCCTATTCCGACACCGTCGCGACAACTGACGAAATTGTCGCTAGCGTGGTTTTTGTTTCCAATCAACCTGCCAAATTTCAGCAAATTTCGACACCGTCGCGACAAATGACGAAGTCGCCCCTGGCGCGATATTTGTTTCTGATCAACCTGCCAAATTTCAGCCAATTCCGTCACCGTCGCGACTAATGACGAAATCGCCCCTGGCGCGATTTTTGTTTCCGGTCAACCTGCCAAATTTCAGCCAATTCCGACACCGTCGTAACAAATGACAAAATTACACCAGGCCTGATTTTTATTTTTCGATCAACCTGCCAAATTTCAGCCAATTCCGACACCGTCGCGACAAAGGACGAAATTGCCCCTGGCCTGATTTTTGTTTTCGATCAACCTGCCAAATTTCAGCCAATTTCGACACTGCCGCGACAAATGAAGAAATTTGCCACTGGCGCAATTTTTGTTTTCGATCAACCTGCGAAATTTCAGGCCAATCCGACACCATCGCGACAAATGACGAAATTGTCCCTAGCGTGATTTTTGTTTCCAACCAACCTGTCAAATTTCAGCCAATTCCGACACCGTTACGACAAATGACGAAATTGCCCCCGACGCGATTTTTGTTTCCCATCAACCTGCCAAATTTTAGCCGATTTCGACACGGTCGCGACAAATGATGAAATTGCTCCTTGCCTGATTTTCGTTTTTGACCAACCTGCCAAATTTTAGCCAATTTCGACACTGTCGTGACAAATGACGAAATTGCCCCTGGCGCGATTTTTGTTTTCGATCAACTTGCCAAATTTCAGCCAATTTCGACACCGTCGCGACAAATGACGAAATTGTCCCTATCGCAATTTTTGTTTTCTATCAACCTGCCAAATTTCAACCCTTCCCGACACGGACGCGACCAATGACGAAATCGCCCCTAGGGCGATTTTTGTTTCCGATCAATTTGGCAAATTTCAGCCAATTCCAACACCGTCGCGACAAATGACGAAATTGCCACTGACGCGATTTTTTTTTCCGATCAACCTGCCAAATTTCAGCCAATTCCGATACCGTCGCGACAAATGACGAGATTGTCCCTGTCGCGATTTTTGTTTTCGATCAACCTGCCAAATTTCAACCCTTTTCGACACCGACGCGACAAATGACGAAATTGCCCCTGGGGCGCTTTTTGTTTCCGATCAATTTGCCAAATTTCAGCTAATTCCAACACCGTCGCGACAAATGACGAAATTGCTCCTGGCCAGATTTTTGTTTTCGATCAACCTGCCAAATTTTAGCCAATTCCGACACCGTCACGACAAATGACGAAATCGCCCCTGGAGCGATTTTTGTTTCCGATCAACTTGCCAAATTTTAGCCAAATCCGACACCGTCGCGACAAATGACGAAATTGCTCCTGGCCAGATTTTTGTTTTCGATCAACCTGCCAAATTTCAGCAAATTCCGACACCGTCGCGACAAATGACGAAATCGCCCCTGGCGCGATTTTTGTTTCCGGTCAACCTGCCAAATTTCAGCCAATTCCGACACCGTCGTAACAAATGACAAAATTACACCAGGCCTGATTTTTATTTTCGATCAACCTGCCAAATTTCAGCCAATTCCGACACCGTCGCGACAATTGACGAAATTGACGCTGGGGCGATTTTTGTTTTCAATCAACTTGCCAATTTAAGCCCATTCCGACACTGTCGCGACAATTGACGAAATTGTCCCTAGCGTGATTTTTGTTTCCGATCAACCTGCCAAATTTCAGACCATTCCGACACCGTTGCGACAAATGACGAAATTACCCCCGATGTGATTTTTTTTCCAATCAACCTGCCAACTTTCAGCCCATTTCGACATCGACGCGACAAATTACGAAATTACCCCTGGCGCGATTTTGTTTCCGATCAACCTGCCAAATTTCAGCCAATTCCGACACCGTCGCGACAAATGACAAAATCGTACCAGGCCTGATTTTTGTTTTCGATCAACCTACAAAATTTCAGCCAATTCCGACACCGTCGCGACAAATGAGAAATTGCCCTTGGTGCGATTTTTGTTTCTAGTCAACCTGCCAAATATCAACCAATTCCGACACCATCGCGACAAATGATTGAATTAACCCTGGCGCGATTTTTGTTTTCGATCAACCTGCTAAATTTCAGCCCATTCCGACACCGTCGCGCCAAATGACGAAATTGCCCCTAGCGTGAATTTTGTTTCCGATCAACCCGACAAAGGACGAAATTTCGACAGCGTTTCGACAAATGACAAATCGCCCGTGGCGCGATTTTTGTTTCCAATCAACCTGCCAAATTTCAGCCAATTCCGACACCGTCGCGACAAATGACGAATTTGCTCCCAGCCTAATTTTGTTTTCGATCAACCTACTAAATTTCAGCCAATTCCGACACCGTTGTGACAAATGAGAAATTGCCCTTGGCGCAATTTTTGTTTCCAGTCAATCCGCCAAATATCAGCCAATTCCGACACCGTCGCGACAAATGACTGAATTAACCCCGGCGCGATTTTTGTTTTCGATCAACCTGCCAAATTTCAGCCCATTTTGACACTGTCGCGACAAATGACGAAATTGCCCCTGGCGATAATTTTACTTCCGATCAACCTGCCAAATTTCAGTCCATTTCGACACCGTTGCGACAAATGACGAAATTGCCCCTAGCGCGATTTTTGTTTCCAGTCAACCAATCAAATTTTAGCCAATTCCAACACCGTCGCGGCAAATGACGAAATTGCCCGTGGCGCGATTTTTGTTTTCGATCAACTTGCCAAATTTCAGCCCATTTCGACACCGACGCGACAAATGACGAAATCGCCCCTGGGGCGATTTTTGTTTCCGATCAATTTGCCAAATTTCAACCAACTCCAACACCGTCGCGACCAATGACGAAATTGCCACTGGCGCGATTTTTGTTTCCGATCAACCTGCCAAATTTTAGCCAATTTCGATGCCGTCGCGACAAATGACGAGATTGTCCCTGTCGTGATTTTTGTTTTCGGTCAACCTGCCAAATTTCAACCCTTTCCGACACCGACACGACAAATGACAAAATTGCCCCTGGGGCGATTTTTGTTTCCACTCAATTTGCCAAATTTCAGCCAATTCCAACACCGTCGCGACAAATGACGAAATTGCCCCTGGCGCGATTTTTGTTTCCGATCAACCTGCCAAATTTTAGCCAATTCCGACACCGTTGCGACAAATGACGAAATTGCTCCTGGCAAAATTTTTGTTTTCGATCAACCTGCCAAATTTCAGCCAATTCCGACACCGTCGCGACAAATGACGAAATCCCCCCCGGCGCGATATTTGTTTCCGATTGACCTGCCAAATTTCAACCAATTCCGACACCGTCGCGACAAATGACAAAATCGCCCCTGGCTCGATTTTTGTTTCCGGTCAACCTGCCAATTTCGACACCATCGCAACAAATGACAAAATTGCACCAGGCCTGATTTTTGTTTTCGATCAACCTGCAAAATTTCAGCCAATTCCGACACCGTCGCGACAAATGACGAAATTGCCCCCGGTGCGATTTTTGTTTCCGGTCAACCTGCCAAATTTCAGCCAATTTCGACACTGCCGCGACAATTGAAGATATTTGCAACTGGTGCGATTTTCGTTTTCGATCAACCTGCCAAATTTCAGCCCATTCCGACACCAACGCGACAAATGACGAAATTGTCCCTAGCGTGATTTTTTTTTCCAATCAACCTGCCAAATTTCAGCCAATTTCGACACCGTTGCGACAAATGACGAAATTGCCCCCGACGCGATTTTTGTTTCTCATCGACTTTGCAAATTTTAGCCAATTCCGACACCATCCCGACAAATGACGAAATTACGCCTTGCCTAATTTTTGTTTTCGATCAACCTACCAAATTTCAGCCAATTCTGACACCGTCGCTACAAATGGCGAAAAAGCCCCTGGCACGATTTTTGTTTCCGATCAACCTGCCAAATTTCAGCCAATTCCGACGTTGTCGTGACAAATAACGGTATTGCCCCTGGCGTGATATTTGTTTCCAATCAACCTGCCAAATTTCAGCCAATTCTGACACCGTCGCGACAAACGACGAATTTGCTCCTTGCCTAATTTTGTTTTCGATCAACCGGCCAAATTTCAGCCAATTTCGACACCGTCGCGACAAATGAGAAATTGCCCTTGGCGCGATTTTTGTTTCCAATCAACCTGCCAAATATCAGCCAATTCCGACACCGTCGGACAAATGACTGAATTAACCCTGGCGCGATTTTTGTTTTCGATCAACCTGCCAAATTTCAGCCCATTCCGACACCGTCGCACCAAAGGACAAAATTGCCCCCAGTGTGAATTTTGTTTCTGATCAACCTGCCAAATTTTAGAAAATTTCGACACCGTTTCGACAAATGAAAAAATCGCCCGTGGGCGATTTTTGTTTCCCATCAACCTGCCAATTCCGACACCATCGCGACAAATGACGAATTTGCTCCTACTCTAATTTTGTTTTCGATTAACCTGCCAAATTTCAGCCAATTCCGACACCTTCGCGACAAATGAGAAATTGCCCTTGGGGCGATTTTTGTTTCTAGTCAACCTGCCAAATATCAGCCAATTCCGACACCGTCATTACAAATGACTGAATTAACCCTGGCGCGATTTTTGTTTTCAATCAACCTGCCAAATTTCAGCCCATTCTGACACCGTCGCGACAAATGACGAAATTGCCCCTGGCGATAATTTTGCTTCCGATCAACCTGCCAAATTTCAGCCCATTTCGACACCGTCGCGACAAATCACGAAATTGCCCCTGGCGCGATTTTTGTTTACAGTCAACCTACCAAATTTTAGCCAATTCCGACACCGTTGCGACAAATGACGAAATTGTCCCTAGCATGATTTTTGTTTCCGATAAACCTGCCAAATTTCAGAGAATTCCGACACCGTCGCGACAAATGGCGAAATTGACCATGGCGCTATTTTTGTTTTCAATCAACTTGCCAAATTTAAGCCCATTCTGACATCGTCGCGACAATTCACGAAATTGTCGCTAGCGTGATTTTTGTTTCCGATCAACCTGCCAAATTTCAGCCAATTCCGACACCGTCGCGACAAATGACGAAATCGCCACTGGCGCGATTTTTATTTCCGATCAACCTGCCAAATTTCAGCCAATTCCGACACCGTCGCGACAAATGACAAAATTGCTCCTGGCCTGATTTTTGTTTTCGATCAACCTGCCAAATTTTAGCCACTGGCGCGATTTTTGTTTTCGATCAACCTGCCAAATTTCAGCCAATTCCGACACCGTCGTGACAAATGACGAAATTGCCCCTGGCGCGATTTTTGTTTCTGGTCAACCTGCCAAATTTCAGCCAATTTCGACACTGCCGCGACAAATGAAGAAATTTGCCACTGGCGCGATTTTTGTTTTCGATCAACCTGCCAAATTTCAGCCCATTCCGACACCATCGCTATAAATGTCGAAATTGTCCCTAGCGTGATTTTTGTTTCCAATCAACCTGCCAAATTTCAGCCAATTCCGACACCGTTGCGACAAATGACGAAATTGCCCCCGACGCGATTTTTGTTTCCCATCAACCTGGCAAATTTTAGTCAATTCCGACACCGTCGCGACAAATGACGAAATTGCACTTTGCCTGTTTTTTGTTTTCGATCAACCTGCCAAATTTCAGCCCATTCCGACACCATCGCGACAAATGTCGAAATTGTCCCTAGCGTGATTTTTGTTTCCAATCAACCTGCCAAATTTCAGCCAATTCGGACACCGTTGCGACAAATGACGAAATTGCCCCCGACGCGATTTTTGTTTCCCATCAACCTGGCAAATTTTAGCCAATTCCGACACCGTCGCGACAAATGACGAAATTGCTCTTTGCCTATTTTTTGTTTTCGATCAACCTGCCAAATTTCAGCCAATTCCGACACCGTCGCGACAAATGGCGAAATTGCCCCTGGCGCAATTTTTGTTTCCGATCAACCTGCCAAATTTCAGCTAATTTCGACGTTGCCGCGACAAACGACGATATTGCCCCTGGCGTGATTTTTGTTTCCAATTAACCTGCGAAATTTCTGCCAATTCCAACACCGTTGCGACAATTGACGAATTTGCTCCAAGCCTAATTTTGTTTTCGATCAACCTGCCAAATTTCAGCCAATTCCGACACCTTCGCGACAAATGAGAAATTGCCTTGGCGCGATTTTTGTTTCCTGTCAATCCGCCAAATACCAGCCAATTCTGACACCATCGCGAAAAATGACTGAATTAACCCCGGCGCGATTTTTGTTTTCGACCAACCCGCCAAATTTCAACCCATTCCGACACGATCACGACAAATGACGAATTTGCTCCTTGCCTAATTTTGTTTTCGATCAACCTACCAAATTTCAGCCAACTCCGACACCGTCGCGACAAATGACGAAATTCCCCGGGCGCGATTTTTGTTTTCGATCATCTTGCCAAATTTCAGCACATTTCGACACCGTCGCGACAAATGACAAAATTGTCCCTAGCGTGATTTTTTTTTCGATAAACCTGCCAAATTTCAGCCAATTCCGACACCGTCGCGACAAATGACGAAATTGACCTTGACGCGATTTTTGTTTTCGATCAACTTGCCAAATTTAAGCTCATTTCGACACTATCGCGACAATTGACGAAATTGTCACTAGCGTGATTTTTGTTTCCAATCAACCTGCCAAATTTCAGCCCATTCCGACACCGACACGACAAATTACGAAATTACCACTGGCTCGATTTTTGTTTCCGATCAACCTGCCAAATTTCAGCCAATTTCGACACCTTCGCGACAAATGACGAAATCGCCCCTGGCGCGATTTTTTTTTCGATCAACCTGCCAAATTTCAGCCAATTCTGACACCGTCGCGACAAATGACGAAATTGCCCCTGGCGCGATTTTTGTTTCCTGTCAACCTGCCAAATTTTAGCCAATTTCGACACTGCCGCGACAAATGAAGAAATTTGCCACTGGCGCGATTTTTGTTTTCGATCAACCTGCTAAATTTCAGCCCAATCCGACACCATCGCGACAAATGATGAAATTTGGCCTAGCGTGATTTTTGTTTCCAATTAACCAGTCAAATTTCAACCAATTCCGACACCGTTGCGACAAATGACGAAATTGCCCTCGACGCGATTTTTGTTTCCCATCAACCTGCCAAATTTCAGCCGATTTCGACACCGTCGCGACAAATGACGAAATTGCCCCTTGCCTGATTTTTGTTTTCGACCAACCTGCCAAATTTCAACCAATTCCGACACCGTCGTGACAAATAATGAAATTGCCCCTAGGGCGATTTTTGTTTCCGATCATCCTTCCAAATTTAAGCCAATTCCAACGTTGTCGCAACAAACGACGATATTACCCCTGGCGTGATTTTTGTTTCCAATCAACCAGCGAAATTTCAGCCAATTTCGACACCGTCGCGACAAATGAGAAATTGCCCTTGGTGCGATTTTTGTTTCCAGTCAACCTGCCAAATATCAGCAAATTCCGACACCGTCGCGACAAATGATTGAATTGACCTGGCGCGATTTTTGTTTTCGATCAACCTGCCAAATTTCAGCTCATTTCGACACCGTCGCACCAAATGACGAAATTGCCCCTAGCGTGAATTTTGTTTCCGAACAACCCGACAACGGACGAAATTCCGACACCGTTTCAACAAATGACGAAATCGCCCTTGGCGTGATTTTTGTTTCCAATCAACCTGCCAAATTTCAGCCAACTCCAACATCGTCGCGACAAATGACGAATTTGCTCCTAGCCTAATTTTTGTTTTCGATCAACCTGCCAAATTTCAGCCAATTCCGACACCGTCGCGACAAATGAGAAATTGCCCTTGGCGCGATTTTTGTTCCAATCAATCCGCTAAATATCATCAAATTCCGATACCGTCGCGACAAATGACTGAATTAACCCGGAGCGATTTTTGTTTTCGATCAACCTGCCAAATTTCAGCCCATTTTGACACTGTCGCGACAAATGATGAAATTGCCCCTGGCGATAATTTTGCTTTCGATCAACCTGCCAAATTTCAGCCCATTTCGACACCATCGCGACAAATGACGAAATTACCCCTGGCGCGATTTTCGTTTCCAGTCAACCTACCTAATTTTAGCCAATTCCGACACCGTCGCGACAAATGACGAAATTGCCCGTGGCGCGATTTTTGTTTTCGACCAACTTGCCAAATTTCAGCCCATTCCGACACCGTCGCGACAAATGACGAAATTGTCCCTAGCGTGATTTTTGTTTCCGATAAACCTGCCAAATTTCACCAAATTCCGACACCATCGCGACAAATGACGAAATTGACCCTGGGGCAATTTTTGTTTCCAGTCAATCCGCCAAATATCAGCCAATTCCGACACCGTCGCGACAAATGACTGAATTAACCCTGGAGCGATTTTTATTTTCGATCAACCTGCCAAATTTCAGCCCATTTTGACACTGTCGCGACAAATGACGAAATTGCCCCTGGCGATAATTTTGCTTCCGATCAACCTGCCAAATTTCAGCCCATTTCGACACCGTCGCGACAAATGACAGAATTGCCCCTGGCGCGATTTTTGATTCCAGTCAACCTACCAAATTTTAGCCAATTCCGACACCGTCGCGACAAATGACGAAATTGCCCGTGGCGCGACTTTTGTTTTCGATCAACTTGCTAAATTTCAGCCCATTTCGACACCGTTGCGACAAATGACGAAATTGTCCCGAGCGTGATTTTTGTTTCCGATAAACCTGCTAAATTTTAGCCAATTTCGACACCGTCGCGACAAATGACGAAATCGACCATGACCCAATTTTTGTTTTCGATCAACTTGCGAAATTTAAGCCCATTCCGACACCGTCGCGACAACTGACGAAATTGTCGCTAGCGTGATTTTTGTTTCCAATCAACCTGCCAAATTTTAGCCCATTCCGACACCGTTGCGAGAAATGACGAAACTACCCCCGATGCGATTTTTTTTTCAATCAACCTGCCAAATTTCAGCCCATTCTGACACCGACGCGATAATTTACGAAATTACCCCTGGCGCGATTTTTGTTTCCGACCAACCTGCCAAATTTCAGCCAATTCCGACACCGTCACGACAAATGACGAAATTGCTCCAGGATTGATTTTTTTTCGATCAACCTGCCAAATTTCAGCCAATTCCGACACTGTCGCGACAAAGGACGAAATTGCCCCTGGCGCGATTTTTGTTTCCGATCAACCTGCCAAATTTCAGCCAATTTCGACACTGCCGCGACAAATGAAGAAATTTGCTACTGGCGCAATTTTTGTTTTCGATCAACCTGCGAAATTTCAGCCCAATCCGACACCATCGCGACAAATGACGAAATTGTCCGTAGCGTGACTTTTGTTTCCAACCAACCTATTAAATTTCAGCCAATTCCGACACCGTTACGACAAATGACGAAATTGCCCCCGACGCGATTTTTGTTTCCCATCAGCCTGCCAAATTTTAGCCGATTTCGACACGGTCGCGACAAATGATGAAATTGCTCCTTGCCTGATTTTTGTTTTTGACCAACCTGCCAAATTTCAGCCAATTTCGACACTGTCGTGACAAATGACGAAATTACCCCTGGCGCGATTTTTTTTTTCGATCAACTTGCCAAATTTCAGCCAATTTCGACACCGTCGCGACAAATGACGAAATTGTCCCTATCGCAATTTTTGTTTTCTATCAACCTGCCAAATTTCAACCCTTTCCGACACGGACGCGACCAATGACGAAATCGCCCATAGGGCGATTTTTGTTTCCGATCAATTTGGCAAATTTCAGCCAATTCCAACACCGTCGCGACAAATGACGATATTGCCACTGACGCGATTTTTGTTTCCGATCAACCTGCCAAATTTCAGCCAATTCCGATGCCGTCGTGACAAATGACGAGATTGTCCCTGTCGCGATTTTTGTTTTCGATCGACCTGCCAAATTTCAACCCTTTCCGACACCGACGCGACAAATGACGAAATTGCCCCTGGGGCGCTTTTTGTTTCAGATCAATTTGCCAAATTTCAGCCAATTCCAACACCGTCGCGACAAATGACGAAATTGCTCCTGGCCAGATTTTTGTTTTCGATCAACCTGCCAAATTTCAGCCAATTCCGACACCGTCGCGACAAATGACGAAATCGCCCCTAGCGCGATATTTGTTTCCGATCAACCTGCCAAATTTCAGGCAATTCCGACACCGTCGCGACAAATGACGAAATCGCCCCTGGCGCGACTTTTGTTTCCGATCAACTTGCCAAATTTTAGCCAAATCCGACACCGTCGCGACAAATGACGAAATTCCTCCTGGCCAGATTTTTGTTTTCGATCAACCTGCCAAATTTCAGCAAATTCCGACACCGTCGCGACAAATGACGAAATCGCCATGGCGCAATATTTGTTTCCGATCAACCTGCCAAATTTCAGCCAATTCCGTCACCGTCGTGACAAATGATGAAATCGCCCCTGGCGCAATTTTTGTTTCCGGTCAACCTGCCAAATTTCAGCCAATTCCGACACCGTCGTAACAAATGACAAAATTACACCAGGCCTGATTTTTATTTTCGATCAACCTGCCAAATTTCAGCCAATTCCGACACCGACAAATGACGAAATTGACCCTGGGGCGATTTTTGTTTTCAATCAACTTGCCAATTTAAGCCCATTCCAACACTGTCGCGACAATTGACGAAATTGTCCCTAGAGTGATTTTTGTTTCCGATCAACCTGCCAAATTTCAGCCCATTTCGACACCGTTGCGACAAATGACGAAATTACCCCCGATGCGATTTTTTTTCAATCAACCTGCCAACTTTCAGCCCATTTCGACATCGACGCGACAAATTACGAAATTACCCCTGGCGCGATTTTTGTTTCCGATCAACCTGCCAAATTTTAGCCAATTCCGACACCGTTGCGACAAATGACAAAATCGTACCAGGCCTGATTTTTGTTTTCGATCAACCTACAAAATTTCAGCCAATTTCGACACCGTCGCGACAAATGAGAAATTGCCCTTGGTGCGATTTTTGTTTCCAGTCAACCTGCCAAATATCAACCAATTCCGACACCGTCGCGACAAATGATTGAATTAACCCTGGCGCGATTTTTGTTTTCGATCAACCTGCTAAATTTCTGCCCATTCCGACACCGTCGCGCCAAATGACGAAATTGCCCCTAGCGTGAATTTTGTTTCCGATCAACCCGACAAAGGACGAAATTTCAACAGCGTTTCGACAAATGACGAAATCGCCCTTGGCGCGATTTTTGTTTCCAATCAACCTGCCAAATTTCAGCCAATTTCGACACCGTCGCGACAAATGACGAATTTGCTCCCAGCCTAATTTTGTTTTCGATCAACCTGCCAAATTTCAGCCAATTCCGACACCGTCGCGACAAATGAGAAATTGCCCTTGGCGCAATTTTTGTTTCCAGTCAATCCGCCAAATATCAGCCAATTCCGACACCGTCGTGACAAATGACTGAATTAACCCCGGCGTGATTTTTGTTTTCGATCAACCTGCCAAATTTCAGCCCATTTTGACACTGTCGCGACAAATGACGAAATTGCCCCTGGTGATAATTTTACTTCCGATCAGCCTGCCAAATTTCAGTCCATTTCGACACCGTCGCGACAAATGACGAAATTGCCCCTGGCGCGATTTTTGTTTCCAGTCAACCAACCAAATTTTAGCCAATTCCAACACCGTCGCGACAAATGACGAAATTGCCCGTGGCGCGATTTTTGTTTTCGATCAACTTGCCAAATTTCAGCCCATTTCGACACCGACGCGACAAATGACGAAATCGCCCCTGGGGCGATTTTTGTTTCCGATCAATTTGCCAAATTTCAACCAATTCCAACACCGTCGCGACCAATGACGAAATTGCCACTGGCACGATTTTTGTTTCCGATCAACCTGCCAAATTTCAGCCAATTTCGATGCCGTCGCGACAAATGACGAGATTGTCCCTGTCGCGATTTTTGTTTTCGGTCAACCTGCCAAATTTCAACCCTTTCCGACACCGACACGACAAATGACCAAATTGCCCCTGGGGCGATTTTTGTTTCCACTCAATTTGCCAAATTTCAGCCAATTCCAACACCGTCGCGACAAATGACGAAATTGCCCCTGGCGCGATTTTTATTTCCGATCAACCTGCCAAATTTTAGCCAATTCCGACACCGTTGCGACAAATGACGAAATTGCTCCTAGCCAGATTTTTGTTTTCGATCAACCTGCCAAATTTCAGCCAATTTCGACACCGTCGCGACAAATGACGAAATCCCCCCCGGCGCGATATTTGTTTCCGATCGACCTGCCAAATTTCAGCCAATTCCGACACCGTCGCGACAAATGACAAAATCGCCCCTGGCGCGATTTTTGTTTCCGGTCAACCTGCCAATTTCGACACCGTCGCAACAAATGACAAAATTGCACCAGGCCTGATTTTTGTTTTCGATCAACCTGCCAAATTTCAGCCAATTCCGACACCGTCGCGACAAATGACGAAATCCCCCCCGGCGCGATATTTGTTTCCGATCGACCTGCCAAATTTCAGCCAATTCCGACACCGTCGCGACAAATGACGAAATTGCCCCCGGCGCGATTTTTGTTTACGATCAACCTGCCAAATTTCAGCCAATTTCGACACTGCCGCGACAATTGAAGAAATTTGCCACTGGCGCGATTTTCGTTTTCGATCAACCTGCCAAATTTCAGCCCATTCCGACACCAACGCGACAAATGGCGAAATTGTCCCTGGCGTGATATTTGTTTCCAATCAACCTGCCAAATTTCAGCCAATTCCGACACCGTCCCGACAAATGACGAAATTACGCCTTGCGTAATTTTTGTTTTCGATCAACCTACCAAATTTCAGCCAATTCTGACACCGTCGCTACAAATGGCGAAAAAGCCCCTGGCACGGTTTTTGTTTCCGATCAACCTACCGAATTTCAGCCAATTCCGACGTTGTCGTGACAAATAACGATATTGCCCCTGGCGTGATATTTGTTTCCAATCATCCTGCCAAATTTCAGCCAATTCTGACACCGTCCCGACAAACGACGAATTTGCTCCTTGCCTAATTTTGTTTTCGATCAACTGGCCAAATTTCAGCCAATTTCGACACCGTCGCGACAAATAAGAAATTGCCCTTGGCGCGATTTTTGTTTCCAATCAACCTGCCAAATATCAGCCCATTCCGACACCGTCATTACAAATGACGAAATTGCCCCTGGCGATAATTTTGCTTCCGATCAACCTGCCAAATTTCAGCCCATTTCGACACCGTCGCACCAAAGGACGAAATTGCCCCCAGTGTGAATTTTGTTTCTGATCAACCTGTCAAATTTTAGCAAATTTCGACACCGTTTCGACAAATGAAAAAATCGCCCGTGGGCGATTTTTGTTTCCAATCAACCTGCCAAATTTCAGCCAATTCCGACACCATCGCGACAAATGACGAATTTGCTCCTACTCTAATTTTGTTTTCGATCAACCTGCCAAATTTCAGCCCATTTCGACACCGTCGTGAAAATGAAGAAATTTCCCCCGGCGCAATTTTTGTTTCCGATCAACCTGTCAAATTTTAGCCCATTTCGACACCGTCGCGAAAAATGACGAAATTGGCCCCAGCGAGATTTTAGTTTCCGATCAACCTGTCAAATTTTAGCCCATTTCGACACCGTCGTGAAAATGAAGAAATTTCCCCCGGCGCAATTTTTGTTTCCGATCTAACCTGCCAAATTTCAGCCCATTTCGACACCGTCGCGACAAATCACGAAATTGCCCCTGGCGCGATTTTTGTTTACAGTCAACCTACCAAATTTTTGCCAATTCCGACACCGTTGCGACAAATGACGAAATTGTCCCTAGCATGATTTTTGTTTCCGGTAAACCTGCCAAATTTCAGCGAATTCCGACACCGCCGCGACAAATGGCGAAATTGACCATGGCGCGATTTTTGTTTTCGATCAACTTGCCAAATTTAAGCCCATTCTAACATCGTCGCGACAATTCACGAAATTGTCGCTAGCGTGATTTTTGTTTCCGATCAACCTGCCAAATTTCAGCCAATTCCGACACCGTCGCGACAAATGACGAAATCGCCACTGGCGCAATTTTTACTTCCGATCAACCTGCCAAATTTCAGCCAATTCCGACACCGTCGCGACAAATGACAAAATTGCTCCAGGCCTGATTTTTGTTTTCGATCAACCTGCCAAATTTCAGCCAATTCCGACACCGTCGTGACAAATGACGAAATTGCCCCTGGCGCGATTTTTGTTTCTGGTCAACCTGCCAAATTTCAGCCAATTTCGACACTGCCTCGACAAATGAAGAAATTTGCCACTGGCGCGATTTTTGTTTTCGATCAACCTGCCAAATTTCAGTCAATTCTGATACCGTCGCGACAAATGACGAAATTGCCCCAGGCGCGATTTTTGTTTCCTGTCAACCTGCCAAATTTTACCCAATTTCGATACTGCCGCGACAAATGAAGAAATTTGCCACTGGCCCGATTTTTGTTTTCGATCAACCTGCCAAATTTCAGCCCAATCCGACACCATCGCGACAAATGACGAAATTCGGCCTAGCGTGA
>NW_019252946.1:0-1231 GCF_002742605.1 Olea europaea var. sylvestris | reverse complement strand
GTAAACTCCTTATAATATGACATAGTCAAAAATTAGCTTCCGTCGACGTCATATGGGGTATTAAAATATTTTTCAAAACTCAGTAGTGAACTGGTTGGAAGGTAAACCGGTGCAGTTCACTTAAAATGGCATATAAAATTCCACTGACGTCAAAACACATGATTTAAAATTTATTCAGTAGCTAATCCATGAGACTATCAAATACAATTGGTTTCATTCAAAAATTTCAAGTAACAAGTGAGTTATGAATTTTTGAAAACAAGGGTAGAAGCTGAAAAACAGAGACAGCACCCAGCACAGTTTACTCTATGTGACATATAACCTTTTACCGATATTGGATTGACATGATTCTAATTTTATTCAGTATCTAACTTATTAGGATATCTAATCGTTTCGTATAAAAATACTAAGTAACGAAAGATTTATGATTTTTTTAAAGATGGGGCATAAATTGAAATTTCTGAAGAGACATCAAAACTTTAAGTCGCTAATTTTTTTTTTATACGGTGATTTGTAAATTTATTCCTATGACGCATATCTACTTTCAAACATAATTTATTCATAATGAGTGTTCATAAAATAGATCCACACAATATTCATAGGAATCAAATTTAAAGGAAGTGTAAATATCTCAAAATCAACTAAAGATGTAAATCACCAGCTTCTCGATGACATGTTGTATCATCCTTTACCATCATCTACGCCCCAAGGGAAATCCATTCAACTTGTAGGAAGGGAATTAATCCATGAGTTTGAAACTCAATAGATATCATCGGTGCAATTCGTTATCAAATTAGAAATTTCGAACTATAGATTCATACCATCGCACGTAGATGAATTTCCGACAAAATTCAGTTACTATAGCATTATCATAACATGTAGAGCCGGAGAATGATCATTTAAACTGTTGTAGTGCCTAAGCACCGTACTGGAAAGTACCATTTCATTTAATCATTTATGGAAAAATCAGATTTGAAAACGAATGAACACTTGCACCTCTACCTACCTTAAATTTTATTGGATAAAAGAACAAAATGTATATAAAGCCTTCCTTCTTCTCACCCTTGTTATTCGTTAAGCTTAACTTGATATGAAATATATATATTTTCTTTAGAGAAAATGAGATGAAATTCGAATTTGAAGAGGAATGTAGTGAAAAAGTGACCTTCCACTTCTATAACCTTTCTTTTTAATGAAAAATTAAGTGGAGGAGTTGTATTATCATTAAATT
>NW_019252945.1:0-1231 GCF_002742605.1 Olea europaea var. sylvestris | reverse complement strand
CTTCAACAAGTAAATTTGCAAATGCAAGCTTGGGTTTCATCTGGAGGATCTGAAATTTTTTCTCATACATTGACTCGACATCAGGAAATTCTTCAGGATCTTTCTCAGGTATGCAATAGTTTGACAACTTGGCGATGCAAATAATTTGGAATTAGACATTCTGATAACACCATGCTTCTTGTTCCAATAAAACTTGGTATTGAATATGATATGAAGTCTTTATATGCAGAATTTCTATAATGATGTGGCTGAATCTATTTGATTGCTGACCTTATGTGGCAAATTACAGTGGAGTGGAGTCCGATATGATATTATTATCTGTATGAACTTTTTAACTATACTGTATAAGATCGTCACTGAAATCCTTAATAATTGATAAGTATTGTTTAGTTACCTGGGGTAGGGAATACTATTCCTGAGAGTATTGTGAACTGCAGTGGCTCTCAAATTTTGTATTGTAGTGCTTTGGAACCAGTGATGGTGGGGGGGAGTGCCATCTGCCCCACAAAATTTAGTTTTTATTTAAACTTTTTTTTCACATAGTAGAACTGTTTTCACAATTTGTTTTGCCTGGAATCTGAAGTAATCCTTTACCAAGCTCCAAAATACACTTAAAAATGGAACCTCGTGGAGCCCACCTAGTGTTTATAAAGGCAAAATCAGGTACTAAGGCATCTTATCATTGTGAGGCAAGGCGTAAGCCTGAACATGAACCAAAAACAATTAGTCAAAAGAATACACGAAGAAGCATATAATAAACTGTAAGCAAACTTTCAACTTCCCAAAACTATAGAACATTATGACGCACTAACACAGTGTAGGATATGCACACGTGATTTTTCAAAAAAATAATCACACGGTATGTTGCCTAAATGTTGATTTAATTAAATTCTAAAAGTTTTCATTTATATAGTATAAATTTAATTTCATACTTGTTATTAATTTTTTTTGTCGAAATCTTTTAAGGCTACCTATTTATTATTTAATAATAATTTTTAGTTAAAAATATATAATATTTCTATTGACGAAAGAAAAATGACAATTATAGAGTGTACGAGAAGTGTTGGTGTTTGACAGGCGTCGAACATGGACATACCACTCTAGTTGAAGTGTCCATGCAACACAGGTTGAACATGTTACAGTATTAATGCAAACAGCACTCTTGATTGGACCTTTAGAGAGTTTTTGACACCCATTTTTAGGAAAAAAATGAATTTTAGAATAGTAGATT
>NW_019252944.1:0-1231 GCF_002742605.1 Olea europaea var. sylvestris | reverse complement strand
TAAAGTACCTGTTATGATGTTCAAGTTTTTCTCTACATCTTTCTGAGTCTTGCAAAAACTCGTGCTTTCCCTTTCTGGTTCTGATCATTGTTATCATCCTTCTTCGGGGTAAATGTAGGGCAATCCTTAAAAATATGCCCTGACTTGCCACATCTGAAACAGACATTCTTCCCTTGCAAACACACCCCACGATGTGTCTTTCCATACTTAGGACATGGCTCTATAACTGGCACAATGCTCTTGTTAGCATTGGCTCCGCCATTAGCTTTCTTGTTCTGCCACTTGTCCTTTCCCTTGTCCTGGCCATTCCATTTCCTTTTACCCATACTGCCATTGTCCGGTTGATTGAACAGTTAACTATATTGCTCGTAACTAGTCTTCTGGTACCAGATAACATGAGCTTTTTCTAGCATTTCACGGTATAAGGTGAAACGATGGGACATAAGTATCATGCTTATATCTGGGTTCAACCCTTATTCAAACCTCCTGACTTTCTTGTCTTCCGTATCCACCAGATGTGGAGCATACCTTGAAAGTTGGTCAAACTTCCTTTCATACTCAGTCAGGGACATAGTCCTTTGCTTGAGTTGGAGAAATTCACTTTCTTTGTGATCCCTCAAAGATTGTGGGAAGTACTTGTCCATTACTTCCTCTTTAAATCGCTCCCAAGTCAATTTCGCTTGTTGCTCTGGGGTCCTCGTCCTTGACATCAAGTCATACCAGTGGCTTGCATCACCGGAGAACATAAACTCAGCACACTGGACCTTTTCGGCGTCCATGCACCCTATTAATCAGAATAGTCTCTTCAACTTGCGAAGCCACTCCTCCCCTGTAAGTGGATCAACTGCTCCATTGAATGTAGGGGACTTGTGTCTTCTAAATTGCTCGACCACTAAAGCATGGGTTGGAGGAGCATTAGGAGCTAGTGGTAGGGATTGCGCCTTGTTCGGGTTTTGCCTGCCAAGGTCTTGGACCGCTTGGAGGAGATCTCTTATCAAGTTGGTTTGGTTTGCGCGAGCCATTTTCCTTTAGACAAAATTTATGGTTCTTATTAGTTTCATACTTCAAATTCTAACAAAGAAGATAAAGTTTTATTTCTTGACATAAAGGAAGTTGTTACAAGGATTTAAATCTCATCCCTATAAATCCTACAGATCTTCATTGGTGGAGCCTCATCTCCAGAGGAGTCTTCCGCCTCAGGTCCGGATTCTATGTCCATCTCAACCTATGG
>NW_019252943.1:0-1231 GCF_002742605.1 Olea europaea var. sylvestris | reverse complement strand
CTGTTTTGGAATTATTCTCGGGTTATAAGTCGTGCTCTTTGAGGAAACACGTTTTTTGCCTCTTTGATGGTTGAGGTTCAGCCGTACACGTGGCTTCACTCTCACCCTTGGATGGTTGACTGATCAGATACTTACTTGATTTTAGCCCTAATTCTAGATCATTCGGTCTGCTCTCGCTTTTCAACTCTTCATCTCTCTGCCCTTCTCTCTGAGTGATAGATTAGGGTTCTTGGTCACTGTAATTCATTTGATATTGGTGATTTCTCAATCTGTAATCCTTAGTGATGGTTTCTAATTGTGTTGTATAGTATGTTAACGATTGAGAGTGTGTGGATTACATTTTAGAATAGAGGCGAAAGAATACTCGAAGAAACCTTTGGTTTCTTCGTACATGGTGTACCGATTCTTGGTTGATACTTAGTGGATCTTGAGCTGTATCACCTGTTGGTGATGCTCAACGGGTGACTAGGTCGTAAGACCGAACATCCGGGCCCTTTTAGGGCAAAAACATATCTTCGTGTTCAATTCATTTTATTTTCTGCAAATCTAATTTTCTGCAAATCGATTTACTCTTTGATACCAAACGATCCTTTGACTTAACAATCAACCCCTTATTTTTATAGAACATAGACGAGGTAAATGAATGAAATATAGGATTAAGAATTGAGTGCTCCATTGAAATAGTGAAAATTTAGTATTGGTGTCAAAGAGTTTTGAACGTGATTAACAATGAAACTCGCAAAAGCAAGTATCAACGTATATACAACGTTCGGTTGCACGATTAGCATTTATTTTGTTCAGATGTCCATGCATATTTTCCTATCACACAACCCTAGTGCAAGGTCAATTACCTCATTAAGGTGAATTTTTTGGCAAAACATGATTAAGGTGAATACCATATTGGTCGGTGCAACACCATAGGCACCATTTGCTTATTCTCTCCAAATATAACTATATTCTTTTTTTTTTTTTTCAATATTTTTGTCATAATGAATTTTTATTAAATAATTTATTAATGTGGTTGATTTATTTTTAATTAGTCATAAGAAGTGTTGACCATTGTATGCATGCAGTCCTGATTATTATGACTATTGTATCCTGCATCTATAATTCTTACACAAAATATAGAGTTTAAACAAATCTATTACTCTCTCTATTTTCTTCTCTTTATCTCTAGTTTATAATAGGGAAAACATTTTATTGCAACTTTGCATTCACTATTTTTTTTTTT
>NW_019252942.1:0-1231 GCF_002742605.1 Olea europaea var. sylvestris | reverse complement strand
GCATTTGGGAGTTTCACTATTTTTAATGAAACTCAGTTTCAAGAATTGGCTCTCGGGCTTGAGCTAACGAATAGGCCATTCCTATGGGTTGTACGTCAAGATGTCAGTACTGTCAAGTCGACCTTACCAAACATGCCAGAAGGTTTCAATGATAGAGTACAAAATCGTGGGCTAATTGTGAGCTGGGCTCCTCAACAAAAGGTCTTATCTCATCCTTCTGTTGCTTGTTTTTTAAGCCACTGTGGTTGGAATTCTACAGTGGAAGGGGTAAGTAATGGAGTCCCTTTCTTATGCTGGCCATATTTTGCTGACCAGTTTTTTAATCAAACCTATATTTGTGATCATTGGGAAGTTGGATTGGAATTGGATAGAGATGCAAGGGGAATAATCAGAAAGGAAGAAATTAAGAATAAGTTGGAGCAACTATTGATCGATGAAAGATATAAAGAAAGGGCCCTGAATCTTCAAGCAAAGACCGTGGCTAGTGCGACAAAAGGGTGTTCTCATAAGAATTTCAATAATTTTGTGGACTGGGTTAAAGATAATCATTCCTTGTAAGAGCAGATGATTTCATTTTATGTAGAATACTCAGTGTACAAGTGTGTTAAAGATTGTGACTGTATGTCTCTTGTCTAGACATTGACTTGTACTATTCAATTACATTTAATATTTTATATTAAATTTTTTTTTTCAAGAACCGTAGTTCAATTTATTGAAGTCGATGGACTATTTTCATGATTATGTAAATTGTTAATTTAGTCCCTTCTATCCTATCTCTCTAATTCTGTCATGAACCCATCAAAGCAAATAAAGTTAATTTGAGAACTAAATACCAAGAAAGAACGAACATTTTTTTCTTTTCCATCAGCTGTGCAAATTTTTTGCATATGATCCATGCAGCATTTTCATTTTGGCTTTCTTGAGGTTGAAACCCATAAAAAGAAATCAATTTTTGCAAAACTAAAACTTGGGTATAAATTAGTACTATGTAGTCTGAAGTTCCTTGAAACAACTGGTATGCCTTCGTCTCCTTTTTCAGATGGATTAAGGTTCTTTATAGCATCCACTACCAGATGAGATTACTTGTGAAGCCGAGGTTCAGTAGCTCTTCGGGGGAGACTGACTATCTCTGTGCTCGCAGGTCCAAAGGATTCCAAAAAGGTAACTTGCATAATAAACAAAACAATTTGTTATTATATAGATCGTTCTGAACGTTGATATGTTTGCTCAT
>NW_019252941.1:0-1231 GCF_002742605.1 Olea europaea var. sylvestris | reverse complement strand
CTATCTTTCCCTTATACATGCACTCTAGTTTGTATTTTATTGTGTTTTTCTTCTCAATCATGAACTAAACTATTAAATCTAGGATTTGATGTAACATATTTGAGACATGATTTAATTTCTTTATAGCACTTCCATTTAATTTTCCAGAATTGATTTGTATTGTTATTGTTTAATGCATTCAGTTGCCTGATCACCAATTGAATGAATTGATGTTCTAAATTTGACGCTTGAGAGAGGGAAATTTAGGCGTTATCTAAGAACAATATAACCTAGGTTTGTAGGTTTCGAGAGAAAGTACGAATTTTTGAGGTTAAAACAAGAACCAAGTGCGTGATAATCTTTATATATTTAATTCGGAATAGAGATATTGGGGTCAAAATATAGAGATAGGTTCTATTTGACGCTCGAGAGGGAGAAATAGAATTAATTTAGGATTCCTGCCTATTAATTCAGGAAATAGTTGATGGAAATATCTGTAGGGATTGAGAATTATGTCGAGAATACGGTGAAATCACTCCCTAGACATTACGTAATTTTAATTTAGTCTTTAGAAATTGCCTCACTTTTATTGTACTATTTAATTCATTGACGTTAGTTTAGTATTCAAATATTAATTTAACACTCGATTGTCTAGATAAAGTAAACGCGAACACAATTATAGTACTCAGTGGAAGTCGAATATCAATCCCTATGGGTTCGACACTTTTCAATTCTTTAATATACTACAAAACTTGACACTGTGTGCTTGCCGTATAAAATCACATTATATGAAACGCGTGGCAATTGGGTACATTAAGAAAGATTGCTGAGTGAAGCTATCTAAATCTAATGTTGTTTGTGCAGACGAAGAAGACAATTAGCTCAAATGGGGGCAATGTCCTACTAAGTAACTATGCCAATTACAAAGAAAGAATGGATAATTTGATTAAGGTTGTGACACACCCTGCCTCGTGTAAAACTACTGGATCCGGGCGTAGCATGCGCCAATGATAGATACCAATTAAAAGTCGAACCCACCATCAAGGTTACTACAAGTACAATATATCACTTTTTATACATTATTTTTCTAACAGGATTTCAGTATTATCTCCCCTGTAAACAGGACTAACCAACTTGTGATCAATTTTATACAAATCACAAACTATAATACAATACAATAAAGATAAGCTGAAACCTCAAGCTTTACCAAGAAATAAAATGAAATATACCTATGGATACAATATATATAGTG
>NW_019252940.1:0-1231 GCF_002742605.1 Olea europaea var. sylvestris | reverse complement strand
CCAGGTTGATTGGAAACAAAAACCACGCCCGGGGCAATTTCGTCATTTGTCGTGACGGTGTCGAAATGGGCTGAAATTTGGCAGGCTGATTGGAAACAAAAACCACGCCCGGGGCAATTTCGTCATTTGTCGTGACGATGACGAAATGGGCTGAAATTTGGCAGGCTGATTGGAAACAAAATCCGCGCCATGGGCAGTTTTGTCATTTGTCGCGACGGTGTTGGAATGGGCTAAAATTTGCCTGGTTGATAGGAAACAAAAATCGCGCATGGGCAATTTCGTCATTTTTCGCGATGGCGTCGGAATGGGCTGAAATTTGGCAGGTTGATCGGAAACAAAAATCGTGCCAACGACAAATTCGTCATTTGGTGCGACGGTGTCGGAATGGGCAACCTGATTGGAAACAAAAATCGCGCCAGGGGCAACTTCGTCATTTCCCGCGAAGGTGTCGGAATGGGTTAAAATTTGACTGGTTGATTGGAAATTAAAATCGTGCCAGGGGCAATTTCGTCATTTGTCGCGACGGTGTCGGAATAGGCTGAAATTTGGCAGGCTGATAGGAAAAGAAAATTGCGCCAGGGTCAATTTCGTCATTTGTACCGACAGTGTTGGAATGGCCTAAAATTTAGCAGGGGAAATTTCGTCATTTGTCGCGACGGTAGCGAAATGGGCTGGAATTTAGCAGGGTGATTGGAAACAAAAACTGCGCTGGACCAATTTCGTCAATTATCACGAAGGTGTCGGAATGGGCTGAAATTTAGCACGTTGATTGGAAACAAGAACCGCACAGGGGCAATTTTGTCATTTTTCGCGATGGTGTAGGAATGGATAGAAATTTGGCAGGCAGTTTGGAAACAAAAACCGGGCCAGGGACAATTTCATCATTTTTCGCAATGGTGTCGAAATGGGCTGAAATTTGGCAGGTTGGGTGGAAACGAAAATCGTGCCAGGGGCAATTTCGTCATTTGTCGCGACGGTGTCGGAATGGCTTGAAATTTGGCAGGTTAATTGGAAACAAAAATCGCGCCTGAGGTAATTTCATCATTTTTCACGACGATGTCGGAATGGGCTTAAATTTGGCAGGTTGATTGGGAACAAAAACCGCACCAGGGCAATTTATCATTTGTCGCGACGGTATCGTAATGGGCTGAAATTCTGCAAGTTGATTGGAAACAAAAACTGCGCCAGGGGCAATTTCATCATTTGGCAGGTTGATAGGAAACAAAAATCG
>NW_019252939.1:0-1231 GCF_002742605.1 Olea europaea var. sylvestris | reverse complement strand
TTTGTTCCCGATCAACCTGTTGAATTTGAGCCCATTTCGACACAGTATCGAAAAATGACGAAATTGTCCCGGGCGCGATTTTTATTTCCGATCAACCTGTCAAATTTTAGCCCGTTTCGACACTGCCGCGAAAAATGACGAAATAGCCCCCGGCGTGATTTTTGTTTCCGATTAACATGTCAAATTTTAGCCAATTTCGACACAGTTGCGAAAAATGACGAAATTCACCCGGAGCGGTTTTTCTTCCTGATCAACCTGTTGAATTTGAGCCCAATCCGACACAGTCGCGAACCACGGCGCGCTTTTTGTACCCGATCAACCAGTCCAATTTTAGCCCATTCCGACACAGTCACGAAAAATGACGAAATTGCCCCCGGCTCGATTTTTGTTCCCGATCAACCAGTCAAATTTTAGCCCATTCCGACACCATTGCAAAAATTGACGAAATTGCCCCCGGCGCGATCTTCGTTCCCGATCAACCTGTCAATTTTTATACCATTCCGACACAGTCGCGAAAAATGACGAAATTGCCCCGGGCACGGTTTTTGTTTCCGATCAACCAGTCAAATTTTAGCCATTCTGACACAGTCGAGAAAAATGATGAAATTGCCCCAATGCGATTTTTACTTTCGATCAAACTGCCAAATTTCAGCCAATTCCGACACAGTTGCAAAAAATGACGAAATTCAACCGGCGCGATTTTTGTTTCCAATCAACCTGTCAAATTTCAGCCCATTTCGACACAGTCGCAAAAAATGACGAAATTGACCCCGGCGCGATTTTTGTTTCCGATCAACCTGTCAAATTCCAGCCCACTCCGACACAGCCGCAAAAAATGACGAAATTATCCCCGGCGCGATTTTTGTTTCCAATCAACTAGTCAAAATTTAGCCCATTCCGGCATCGTCGCGAAAAATGACGAAATTGCCCACGGTGCGAATTTTGTTTCCAATCAACCGGTCAAATTTTAGTAAATTCCGACACAGTTGCGAAAAATGACGAAATTACCCATGGCGCGAATTTTGTTTCTGATCAACCTGTTAAATTTGAGCCCATTCCAACACAGTAGCGAAAAATGACGAAATTGCCCCCGGCGCGATTTTTGTTTCCGATCAACCTATCAAATTTTAGTCCATTCCGACACAGTAGCGAAAAATGACGAAATTGACCCCGGCGCGAGTTTTGTTCTTGATGAACCTGTCAAATTTCAGCCCACTCGACACAGCCGCAA
>NW_019252938.1:0-1231 GCF_002742605.1 Olea europaea var. sylvestris | reverse complement strand
GAGCGTAACTTTTGCACACTGTGTCCGTTTTGGGCCCATAAGTACTTTTTGGAAATGTAGCGACCGTTTTGGATTGAACACACTACTTCGTCGTGACCTATAACGAATTTCGGCCATTTTTCGAAAGAATGAGCAATTTTATGTTTGGAAGGCTTGGATAGTCGGGGTACGAAGAATTGTGTGTAACTTTTGCACACGGTGTCCGTTTTGGGCCTATAAGTACTTTTTGGAAATGTAGCGACCCTTTTTTGGAATGAACTCACCACTTCGTCGTGACGTATGAGGGATTTTGGCCATTTTTTGGAAAGAGTGAGCAGTTTTATGTTTGGAAGGCTTGGATAGTCGGCGTACGAAGAATTGAGCGTAACTTTTGCACACGGTGTCCGTTTTGGGCCCATAAGTACTTTTTGGAAATGTAGCGACCCTTTCGGATTGAACTCACCATTTCGTCGTGACGTATGACAGATTTCGACCATTTTTGAAAGAGTGAGCAGTTTTATGTTTGGAAGGCTTGGATAGTCGGCGTACGAAGAATAGAGGGTACCTTTTGCACACGGTGTCCGTTTTAGGCCCATAAGTACTTTTTGGAACTGTAGCGACCCTTTTGGAATGAACTCACTACTTCGTCGTGACCTATGAGGGATTTCGGCCATTTCTCGAAAGAATGAGAAATTTTAGGTCTGGAAGGCTTGGATAGTCAGCGTACGAAGAATTGAGCGTAACTTTTACACACGGTGTCCGTTTTAGGCCCATAAGTACTTTTTGGAACTGTAGCGACCCTTTTGGAATGAACTCACTACTTCGTCGTGACCTATGAGGGATTTCGGCCATTTCTCGAAAGAATGAGAAATTTTAGGTCTGGAAGGCTTGGATAGTCAGCGTACGAAGAATTGAGCGTAACTTTTACACACGGTGTCCGTTTTAGGCCCATAAGTACTTTTTGGAACTGTAGCGACCCTTTTGGAATGAACTCACTACTTCGTCGTGACGTATGAGGGATTTTGGCCATTTTTTGGAAAGAGTGAGCAGTTTTATGTTTGGAAGGCTTGGATAGTCGGCGTACGAGGAATTGAGAGTAACTTTTACACATGGTGTCCGTTCTAGGCCCATAAGTACTTTTTGGAAATGTAGCGACCCTTTTGGATTTTACTCACCACTTCGTCGTGACGTATTAGGGATTTTGGCCATTTTTTGGAAAGAGTGAGCAGTTTTATGTTTGGAAGGCTTGGAT
>NW_019252937.1:0-1231 GCF_002742605.1 Olea europaea var. sylvestris | reverse complement strand
TTAATAAATTTATAAGATCAAGAGAATCTACTTCGTGCCAGTTTTTACTCTGCAGAAATGAGAACAAAAATGCTTTAATGAAGGTGGATTACCTACACTTCCTCTTCTCATTGTAAACTTTCAAACCAAAATCTTAGATTTAAGATCCAGAATAATAGTAGTGGATGAAAACCCATAAGTTGAAGCTATTCTTTTAAGAAAGTCAAAAAGAAATTGGGATGTTTGTCACATAGTTTTAAAATCACTGTCAACCGACTGCCCTCCTTCTTGGATCCGACTTTGAAACAGATGCAGAGTGAAAAATCAGATTGTACAAATTTTTCTTGAAGACTCAAAACTCGGTTACAAATCTTTCAAATTGAAGTTGAGTTTCATCAGTTTGTGCATTCAACAAAAATCAATCCAAGTAGCAATGTTTATCGTTTATAGTGTAGTTGGTTGAATCTGTCTGCCTTTATCTGTTTGCCACTTTTCCAGGCTATCCTTGCTTGTGCATTTGCTGAGAAGGACTATCAGAAAGCAGCTGCCACTGCAGCCCGAGTACTACAGGTAGATTTCATCCGAATATCATTTTTCTTCTCCATATTGTAGAGATTATTGTAATAGCTGATCAAGAATCGTAGAATGCTCAAGGTAAACGAAGCAATTTTCCACATTTTCAGTAAACAAAAAGAACTTTTCTTGTAAAGATTATCACGACAAGCTTGTTAAAGCTTTACTGGGATGTAGTCTCGTTTTTCTGTGCATCAACAGTTAATCCACGTATTGCATGACATAAAAAGATAGTGGATTTGCTATTCTTCCATTGATTCCTAAAGTTTTTTTTCACTAATGTTCAATTCAGACTTTATTAGCACAACATAGAAGTTCTTGGTGCATGTCAAACCAGTAAAAGATCCTCCTTTTACTTTTAGTTTCCTCAAAAAGACATATAATTTAGCTGAACTGGGATGTGTCTCCTCTCATGCAGATGGGATTTGTACTGGGACTTGGACTTGCTCTTTTTGTGGGACTTGGATTGCAATTTGGATCTGGAATATTTTCGAAGGACAAAAGCGTTATTCACATGATATCTATAGGCATCCCGGTATCTCCTCATACATTGGCTGGAATTATACATAGTGCTTACATTATTATGTATCTTTACATTATTATGTATTTTAACCTCTGTTTTATCATCAGTTTGTTGCAGCTACACAGCCAATAAACTCATTAGCATTTGTTTTTGATG
>NW_019252936.1:935-44309 GCF_002742605.1 Olea europaea var. sylvestris | reverse complement strand
GGGCCCATAAGTACTTTTTGGAAATGTAGCGACCCTTTTGGATTGAACTCACTACTTCATCATGACGTATGAGGGATTTTGGCAATTTTTTGGAAGGAGTGAGCAATTTTATGTTCGGAAGGCTTGGATAGCCGGCATACGAAGAATTGAGCGTAACTTTTGTACACGGTGTCCGTTTCGGGCCCATAAGTACTTTTTGGAAATGTAGCGACCCTTTTGGATTGAACACACCACTTCGTCGTGACGTCTAAGGGATTTCGGCCATTTTTTGAAAGAACGAGTACTTCTATATTTGGAACGCTCGGATAGTCGGCGTACGAAGAATTGAGCATAACTTTTGCACACGGTGTCCGTTTTAGGCCCATAAGTACTTTTTGGAAAAGTAGCGACCCTTTTGGATTGAACACACCACTTCGTCGTGACGTCTAAGGGATTTCGGCCATTTTTTGAAAGAACGAGCACTTCTATATTTGGAATGCTTAGCACTTTTATACTTGGAGGGCCTGGATAGTCAGCGTACGAAGAATTGAGCGTAACTTTTGCAAGAGGTGTCCGTTTAGGGCCCATAAGAAGTACTTTTTGGAAATGTAGCGTCCCTTTTGGATTGAACTCACCACTTCGTCGTGACGTATGATGGATTTCGGCCATTTTCTGAAAGAATTAGCACTTTTATACTTCGAAGGCTTGGATAGTTGGCGTACGAAGAATTGAGCTTACCTTTTGCACACGGTGTGTACTTTTTGGAAATGTAGCGACCCTTTTGGATTGAACTCACTACTTCGTCGTGACGTATGAGGGATTTTGGATATTTTTGAAAAGATTGAGTAGTTTTATGTTTGGAAGGCTTGTATAGTCGGCGTACGAAGAATTGGGCGTAACTTTTGCACACGGTGTCCGTTTTGGGCCCATAAGTACTTTTTGGAAATGTAGCGACCCTTTTGGATTGAACTCACCACTTCGTCGTGACGTCTGAGGGATTTCGACCATTTTTTGAAAGAACGAGCACTTCTATATTTGGAACGCTCGGATAGTCGGCGTACGAATAATTGAGCGTAACTTTTGCAAGAGGTGTCCGTTTTGGGGCCATAAATACTTTTTGGAAATGTAGCGACCCTTTTGGATTGAACTCACCACTTCGTCGTGACGTCTGAGGGATTTCGACCATTTTTTGAAAGAACGAGCACTTCTATATTTGGAACGCTCGGATAGTCGGCGTACGAATAATTGAGCGTAACTTTTGCAAGAGGTGTCCGTTTTGGGGCCATAAATACTTTTTGGAAATGTAGCGACCCTTTTGGATTGAACTCACCACTTCGTCGTGACGTCTGAGGGATTTCGACCATTTTTTGAAAGAACGAGCACTTCTATATTTGGAACGCTCGGATAGTCGGCGTACGAATAATTGAGCGTAACTTTTGCAAGAGGTGTCCGTTTTGGGGCCATAAATACTTTTTGGAAATGTAGCGACCCTTTTGGATTGAACTCACCACTTCGTCGTGACGTCTGAGGGATTTCGACCATTTTTTGAAAGAACGAGCACTTCTATATTTGGAACGCTCGGATAGTCGGCGTACGAATAATTGAGCGTAACTTTTGCAAGAGGTGTCCGTTTTGGGGCCATAAATACTTTTTGGAAATGTAGCGACCCTTTTGGATTGAACTCACCACTTCGTCGTGACGTCTGAGGGATTTCGACCATTTTTTGAAAGAACGAGCACTTCTATATTTGGAACGCTCGGATAGTCGGCGTACGAATAATTGAGCGTAACTTTTGCAAGAGGTGTCCGTTTTGGGGCCATAAATACTTTTTGGAAATGTAGCGACCCTTTTGGATTGAACTCACCACTTCGTCGTGACGTCTGAGGGATTTCGACCATTTTTTGAAAGAACGAGCACTTCTATATTTGGAACGCTCGGATAGTCGGCGTACGAATAATTGAGCGTAACTTTTGCAAGAGGTGTCCGTTTTGGGGCCATAAATACTTTTTGGAAATGTAGCGACCCTTTTGGATTGAACTCACCACTTCGTCGTGACGTCTGAGGGATTTCGACCATTTTTTGAAAGAACGAGCACTTCTATATTTGGAACGCTCGGATAGTCGGCGTACGAATAATTGAGCGTAACTTTTGCAAGAGGTGTCCGTTTTGGGGCCATAAATACTTTTTGGAAATGTAGCGACCCTTTTGGATTGAACTCACCACTTCGTCGTGACGTGTGACGGATTTTGGCCGTTTTTTGAAAGAATTAGCACTTTCATACTTGGTGGGCCTGGATAGTCAGCGTACGAAGAATTAAGCGTTACTTTTGCACACGGTGTCCGTTTTGGCCCCCATAAGTACTTTTTGGAAATGTAGCGACCCTTTTTTATTGAACGCCCAACTTCGTCGTGACATATGAGGGATTTCGTTCATTTTTCGTAAGAACGAGCACTTCTATATTTGGAACGCTCCGACAGTCGGCGTACGAAGAATTGAGCGTAACTTTTGCAAGAGGTGTCCGTTTAGGGCCCATAAGTACTTTTTGAAAATGTAGCGACCCTTTTGGATTCAATTCACTACTTCGTCGTGACGTATGAGGGATTTTGGCCATTTTTGAAAAGATTGAGAAGTTTTATGTTTGTAAGGCTTGGATAGTCGGCGTACGAAGAATTGGGCGTAACTTTTACACACGGTGTCCGTTTTGGGCCCATAAGTAGTTTTTGGAAATGTAGCAACCTTTTTGGATTGAACTCACCACTTCGTCGTGACGTATGATGGAATTAGGCCATTTTTTGAAAGAATTAGCACTTTTATACTTGGAGGGCCTGGATAGTCAGCGTACGAAGAATTGAGCGTAACTTTTGCACACGCTGTCCGTTTTAGGCCCATAAGTACTTTTTGGAAATGTAGCGACCCTTTTGGATTGAACTCACCACTCCCTTTTGGATTGAACTCACCACTCCCTTTTGGATTGAACTCACCACTCCCTTTTGGATTGAACTCACCACTCCCTTTTGGATTGAACTCACCACTCCCTTTTGGATTGAACTCACCACTCCCTTTTGGATTGAACTCACCACTCCCTTTTGGATTGAACTCACCACTCCCTTTTGGATTGAACTCACCACTCCCTTTTGGATTGAACTCACCACTCCCTTTTGGATTGAACTCACCACTCCCTTTTGGATTGAACTCACCACTCCCTTTTGGATTGAACTCACCACTCCCTTTTGGATTGAACTCACCACTTCGTCGTGACGTATGATGGACATACGAAGAATTGAGCGTAACTTTTGCACACGGTGTCCGTTTTGGCCCCATAAGTACTTTTTGGAAATGTAGCGAACCTTTTGGATTGAACTCACCACTTCGTCGTGACGTATGAGGGATTTCGGCCAATTTTTGAAAGGACGAGCACTTCTGTATTTGGAACGCTCGGATAGTCAGCGTACGAAGAATTGAGCGTACCTTTTGCACACAGTGTCCATTTTGGGCCCATAAGTACCATTTGGAAATGTTGAAACCTTTTTGGATTGAACTCACCACTTCGTCGTGACGTATGATGGATTTCGGCCATTTTTTGAAAGAATTAGCACTTTTATACTTGGAGGGCCTGGATAGTCAGCGTACGAAGAATTGAGCGTAACTTTTGCACACGGTGTCCGTTTTGACCCGATAGGTACTTTTTGGAAATGTAGGGACCCTTTTGGATTGAACTCACAACTTCATCGTGACATATGAGGGATTTCGGCCATTTTTTGAAAGAATAAGAACTTCTATATTTGGAACGCTCGGATAGTTGGCGTACAAGGAATTGAGCGTAACTTTTGCAAGAGGTGTCCATTTCGTGCCCCTAAGTACTTTTTGGAAATGTAGCGACCCTTTCGGATTGAACTCACTACTTCATCGTGACGTGTGAGGGATTTTGGCCATTTTTGGGAAGATTGAGCAGTTTTATGTTTGGAAGGATTGGATAGTCGGCGTACAAAAAATTGGGCGTAACTTTTGCACAC
Source organism: Olea europaea var. sylvestris (assembly GCF_002742605.1). NCBI lineage: Eukaryota > Viridiplantae > Streptophyta > Magnoliopsida > Lamiales > Oleaceae > Olea > Olea europaea. Next base: position 40,317 of record NW_019252936.1, on the reverse strand, counting down.
TGTGTCCGTTTTGGGCCCATAAGTACTTTTTGGAAATGTAGCGACCCTTTTGGATTGAACTCACCACTTCATCGTGACGTATGAAGGATTTCGGCCATTTTTTGAAAGAATTAGCACTTTCATACTTGGAAGGCTTGGATAGTCGGAGTACGAAGAATTGAGCGTACCTTTTGCACACGGTGTCCATTTTGGGCCCATAAGTACCATTTGGAAATGTAGCGACCCTTTTGGATTGAACTCACTTCTTCGTCGTGACGTATGAGGGATTTTGGCCATTTTTTGAAAGATTGAGCAGTTTTATGTTTGGACGGCTTGGATGGTCGGCGTACGAAGAATTGGGCGTACCTTTTGCACACGGTGTCCGTTTCGGCCCACAAGTACATTTTAGAAATGTAGCGACCCTTTTGGATTGAACTCACCACTTCGTCGTGACGTACGCCGGATTTCGGCAATTTTTTGAAAGAATTAGTACTTTTATACTTGGAGGGCCTGGATAGTCAGCGTACGAAGAATTGAGCGTAACTTTTGCATACGGTGTCCATTTTGGGCCCATAAGTACTTTTTGGAAATGTAGCGACCCTTTTGGATTGAACTCACCACTTCATCGTGACGTATGAAGGATTTCGGCCATTTTTTGAAAGAATTAGCACTTTCATACTTGGAAGGCTCGGATAGTCGGCGTACGAAGAATTGAGCGTACCTTTTGCACACGGTGTCCATTTGGGCCCATAAGTACCATTTGGAAATGTAGCGACCCTTTTGGATTGAACTCACTTCTTCGTCGTGACGTATGAGGGATTTTGGCCATTTTTGGAAAGATTGAGCAGTTTTATGTTTGGAAGGCTTGGATAGTCGGCGTACAAAGAATTGGGCGTAACTTTTGCACACGGTGTCCGTTTTGGGCCCATTAGTACTTTTTGGAAATGTAGCGACCCTTTTCGATTGAACTCACCACTTCGTCGTGACGTATGATGGATTTCGAAAATTTTTTGAAAGAATTAGCACTTTTATACTTGGTGGGCCTGGATAGTCAGCGTACGAAGAATTGAGCGTAACTTTTGCACCCGGTGTCCGTTTTGACCCCATAAGTACTTTTTGGAAATGTAACGACCCTTTTTGATTGAACTCAAAACTTCGTCGTGACATATGAGGGATTTCGGTCATTTTTCGTAAGAATGAGCACTTCTATATTTGGAACGCTCCGACAGTCGGCGTACGAAGAATTGAGCGTAACCTTTGCAAGAGGTGTCCGTTTAGGGCCCATAAGTACTTTTTGGAAATGTAGCCACCCTTTTGGATTGAACTCACAACTTCGTCTTGACGTATGAGGGATTTCGGCCATTTTTCGAAAGAACGAGCACTTCTATATTTGGAACGCTCGGATAGTCGGCGTACAAGGAATTGAGCGTAACTTTTGCAAGAGGTGTCCATTTTGTGCCCATAAGTACTTTTTGGAAATCTAGCGACCCTTTTTGATTGAACTCACAACTTCGTCGTGACATATGAGGGATTTCGGCCATTTCTCAAAAGAATGAGCACTTCTATATTTGGAACGCTCGGATAGTCGGCGTACGAAGAATTGAGCGTAACCTTTGCAAGAGGTGTCCGTTTTGGCCCCATAAGTACTTTTTGTAAATGTAGGGACCCTTTTGGATTGAACTCACAACTTCTTCGTGACATATGAGGGATTTCAGCCATTTTCGAAAGAACGAGCACTTCTATATTTGGAACGCTCGGATAGTCGGCGTACAAGGAATTGAGCGTAACTTTTGCAAGAGGTGTCCGTTTCGTGCCCATAAGTACTTTTTGGAAATCTAGCTACCCTTTTGGATTGAACTCACTATTTCATCGTGACGTATGAGGGATTTTGGCCATTTTTGGAAAGATTGAGCAGTTTTATGTTTGGAAGGCTTGGATAGTCGGCGTACAAAGAATTGGGCGTAACTTTTGCACACGGTGTCAGTTTTGGGCCCATAAGTGCTTTTTGGAAATGTAGCGACCCTTTTGGATTGAACTCACCACTTCATCGTGACGTATGAAGGATTTCGGCCATTTTTTGAAAGAATTAGCACTTTAATACTTGGAAGGCTTGGATAGTCGGCGTACAAAGAATTGAGCGTACCTTTTGCACACGGGGTCCATTTTGGGCCCATAAGTACCATTTGGAAATGTAGCGACCCTTTTGGATTGAACTCACTACTTCGTCGTAACGTATGAGGGATTTTGGCCATTTTTGGAAAGATTGAGCAGTTTTATGTTTGGCAGGCTTGGATAGTCGGCGTACGAAGAATTGAGCGTAACTTTTGCAAGAGGTGTCCGTTTCGGGCCCATAAGTACTTTTTGGAAATGTAGCGACCCTTTTGGATTGAACTCACCACTTCATCGTGACGGATGAAGGATTTCGGCCATTTTTTGAAAGAATTAGCACTTTAATACTTGGAAGGCTTGGATAGTCGGCGTACAAAGAATTGAGCGTACCTTTTGCACACGGTGTCCGTTTTGGGCCCATAAGTACTTTTCGGAAATGTAGCGACCCTTTTGAATTGAACTCACAACTTCGTCGTGACGTATGAGGGAGTTCTGCCATTTTTTGAAAGAACGAGCACTTCTATATTTGGAACACTCGGATAGTCGGCGTACGAAGAATTGAGCGTAACTTTTGCAAGAGGTGTCCGTTTAGGGCCCATAAGTAATTTTTGGAAATGTAGCGACCCTTTTGGACTGAACTCACTACTTCGTCGTGACGTGTGAGGGATTTTGGCCATTTTTGAAAAGATTGAGCAGTTTTATGTTTGGAAGGCTTGGATAGTCGGAGTACGTAGAATTGAGCGTAACTTTTGCACACGGCGTCCATTTTGGGCCCATAAGTACTTTTTGGAAATGTAGCTACCCTTTTGGATTGAACTCACCACTTCGTCACGACGTATGACGAATTTTGGCCACTTTTTGAAAGAATTAGCACTTTTATACTTGGAGGGCCTGGATAGTCAGCGTACGAAGAATTGAGCGTAACTTTTGCACACGGTGTCCGTTTTAGCCCCATAAGTACTTTTTGGAAATGTAGCGACCCTTTTGGATTGAACTCACAACTTCGTCGTGACGTATGAGGAATTTCGGCCATTTTTTGAAAGGACGAGCACTTCTGTATTTGGAACGCTCGGATAGTCGGCGTACGAAGAATTGAGCGTACCTTTTGCACACGGTGTCCGTTTTGGGCCCGTAAGTACTTTTTGGAAATGTAGCGACCCTTTTGGATTGAACTCACAACTTCGTCGTGACATATGAGGGATTTCGGCCATTTTTTGAAAGAATTAGGACTTTTATACTTGGAGGGCCTGGATAGTCAGCGTACGAAGAATTGAGCGTACCTTTTGCACACGGTGTCCGTTTTGGGCCCGTAAGTACTTTTTGGAAATGTAGCGACCCTTTTGGATTGAACTCACCACTTCGTCCTAACGTATGACGGATTTCGGCCATTTTTTGAAAGAATTAGGACTTTTATACTTGGAGGGCCTGGATAGTCAGCGTACGAAGAATTGAGCGTAACTTTTGCACACGGTGTCCGTTTTGGCCCCCTAAGTACTTTTTGGAAATGTAGCGACCCTTTTTGATTGAACTCACAACTTCGTCGTGACATATGAGGGATTTCGGCCATTTTTCAAAAGAACGAGCACTTCTATATTTGGAACGCTCGGATAGTCGGCGTACGAAGAATTGAGTGTAACCTTTGCAAGAGGTGTCCGTTTAGGGCCCATAAGTACTTTTTGGAAATGTAGCGACCCTTTTGGATTGAACTTACTACTTCGTCGTGACGTATGAGGGATTTTGGCCATTTTTGAAAAGATTGAGCTGTTTTATGTTTGGAAGGCTTGGATAGTCGGCGTACGAAGAATTGAGAGTAACTTTTGCACACGTTGTCCGTTTTGGGCCCATAAGTACTTTTTGGAAATGTAGCTAACCTTTTGGATTGAACTCACCACTTCGTCGTGACGTATGACGAATTTTGGCCTCTTTTTGAAAGAATTAGCACTTTTATACTTGGAGGGCCTAGATAGTCAGCGTATGAAGAATTGGGCGTAACTTTTGCACACGTTGTCCGTTTTGGCCCCATAAGTACTTTTTGGAAATGTAGCGACCCTTTTGGATTGAACTCACAACTTCGTTGTGACGTATGATGGATTTCGGTCATTTTTTGAAAGGACGAACACTTCTGTATTTGGAACGCTCGGACAGTCGGCGTACGTAGAATTGAGCGTACCTTTTGCACACGGTGTCCATTTTGGGCCCATAAGTACCATTTGGAAATGTAGCGACCCTTTTGGATTGAACTCATTACTTCGTCGTGACGTATGAGGGATTTCGGCCATTTTTTGAAAGGACGAGCACTTCTGTATTTGGAACGCTCGGATAGTCAGCGTACGAAGAATTGAGCGTACCTTTTGCACACGGTGTCCATTTTGGGCCCATAAGTACCATTTGGAAATGTAGCGACCCTTTTGGATTGAACTCATTACTTCGTCGTGACGTATGAGGGATTTCGGCCATTTTTTGAAAGGACGAGCACTTCTGTATTTGGAACGCTCGGATAGTCAGCGTACGAAGAATTGAGCGTACCTTTTGCACACGGTGTCCATTTTGGGCCCATAAGTACCATTTGGAAATGTAGCGACCCTTTTGGATTGAACTCATTACTTCGTCGTAACGTATGAGGGATTTTGGCCATTTTTGGAAAGATTGAGCAGTTTTATGTTTGGAAGGCTTGGATAGTCGGCGTACGATGAATTGGGCGTAACTTTTGCACACGGTGTCCGTTTTGGGCCCATAAGTACTTTTTGAAAATGTAGCGACCCTTTGGGATTGAACTCACCACTTCGTCGTGACATATGAAGGATTTCGGCCATTTTTCAAAAGAATGAGCACTTCTATATTTGGAACGCTCGGATAGTCGGCCTACGAAGAATTGAGCATAACCTTTGCAAGAGGTGTCCTTTTAGGGCCCATAAGTACTTTTTGGAAATATAGCGACCCTTTTGGATTGAACTCACTACTTCGTCGTGACGTATGAGGGATTTTGCATATTTTTGAAAAGATTGAGCAGTTTTATGTTTGGAAGGCTTGGATTGTCGGCGTACGAAGAATTGAGCGTAACTTTTGCACAATGTGTCCGTTTTGGGCCCATAAGTACTTTTTGGAAATGTATCTACCCTTTTGGATTGAACTCACCACTTCGTCGTGAAGTATGATGAATTTTGGCCACTTTTTGAAAGAATTAGCACTTTTATACTTGGAGGGCCTGGATAGTCAGTGTACGAAGAATTGAGCGTAACTTTTGCACATGGTGTCCGTTTTGGCTCCATAAGTACTTTTTGGAAATGTAGCGAACCTTTTTGATTGAACTCACAACTTCGTCGTGACATATGAGGGATTTCGGCCATTTTTCAAAAGAACGAGCGCTTCTATATTTGGAACGCTCGGATAGTCGGCGTACGATGAATTGAGCGTAACCTTTGCAAGAGGTGTCCGTTTAGGGCCCATAAGTACTTTTTGGAAATGTAGCGACCCTTTTGGATTGAACTCACTACTTCGTCGTGACGTATGAGGGATTTTGGATATTTTTGAAAAGATTGAGCAGTTTTATGTTTGGAAGGCTTGGATAGTCGGCGTACGAAGAATTGAGCGTAACTTTTGCACACGGTGTCCATTTTGGGCCCATAAGTACTTTTTGGAAATGTGGCTACCTTTTGGATTGAACTCACCACTTCTTCGTGACGTATGACGAATTTTGGCCACTTTTTGAAAGAATTAGCACTTTTATACATGGAGGGCCTGGATAGTCAGCCTACGAAGAATTGAGCGTAACTTTTGCACACGGTGTCCGTTTTGGCCCCATAAGTACTTTTTGGAAATGTAACGACCCTTTTGGATTGAACTCACAACTTCGTCGTGACGTATGAGGGATTTTGGCCATTTTTTGAAAGGACGAGCACTTCTGTATTTGGAACGCTCGGATAGTCGGCGTACGAAGAATTGAGCGTACCTTTTGCACACGGTGTCCATTTTGGCCCCATAAGTACCATTTGGAAATGTAGCGACCCTTTTGGATTGAACTCACTACTTCGTCGTGACGTATGAGGGATTTTAGCCATTTTTGGAAAGATTGAGCAGTTTTATGTTTGGAAGGCTTGGATAGTCGGCGTACTAAGAATTGAGCGTAACTTTTGCACACGGTGTACGTTTTGGGCCCAAAATTACTTTTTGGAAATGTAGCTACCCTTTTGGATTGAACTCACCACTTTGTCGTGATGTATGACGGATTTTTGCCATTTTTTGAAAGAATTAGCACTTTTATACTTGGATGGCTTGGATAGTCAGTGTACGAAAAATTGAGCGTACCTTTTGCACACGATGTCCGTTTTGGGCCCATAAGTACTTTTTGGAAATGTAGCGACCCTTTTGGATTGAACTCTCTAATTCGTTGTGACGTATGAGGGATTTTTGCCATTTTTTGAAAGGACGAGCACTTCTATATTTGGAACGCTCGGATAGTCAGCGTACGAAGAACTGAGCGTAACTTTTGCAAGAGGTGTCCGTTTCGGGCCCATAAGTACTTTTTGGAAATGTAGCGACCCTTTTGGATTGAACTCACTACTTCATCGTGACGTATGTGGGATTTTGGCCATTTTTGGAAAGATTGAGCAGTTTTATGTTTGGAAGGCTTGGATAGTCGGCGTACGAAGAATTGAGCGTAACTTTTGCACACGGTGTCCGTTTTGGGCCCATAAGTACTTTTTGGAAATGTAGCGACCCTTTTGGATTGAACTCACCACTTCGTCGCGAAGTATGGCGGATTTCGGCCATTTTTTGAAAGAATTAGCACTTTTATACTTGGAGGTCCTGGATAGTCAGCGTACGAATAATTGAGCGTAACTTTTGCACACGGTGTCCGTTTTGGCCCCATAAGTACTTTTTGGAAATGTAGCGACCCTTTTTGATTGAACTCACAACTTCGTCGTGACATATGAGGGATTTCGGCCATTTTTCGCAGGAACGAGCACTTCTATATTTGGAATGCTCGGATAGTCGGCGTACGAAGAATTGAGCATAACCTTTGCAGGAGGTGTCCGTTCAGGGCCCATAAGTACTTTTTGAAAATGTAGCGACCCTTTTGGATTGAACTCACTACTTCGTCGTGACGTATGAGGGATTTTGGATATTTTTGAAAAGATTGAGCAGTTTTATGTTTGGAAGGCTTGGATAGTCGGCGTACGAAGAATTGAGCGTAACTTTTGCACACGGTGTCCGTTTTGGCCCAATAAGTACTTTTTGGAAATGTAGCGACCCTTTTGTATTGAACTCACAACTTCGTCGTGACGTATGAGGGATTTCGGCCATTTTTTGAAAGGACGAGCAATTCTGTATTTGGAACGCTCAGATAGTCGGCGTACGAAGAATTGAGCGTACCTTTTGCACACGGTGTCCATTTTGGGACCATAAGTACCATTTGGAAATGTAGCGACCCTTTTGGATTGAACTCACAACTTCGTCGTGACGTATGAGGGATTTCGGCCATTTTTTGAAAGGACGAGCAATTCTGTATTTGGAACGCTCAGATAGTCGGCGTACGAAGAATTGAGCGTACCTTTTGCACACGGTGTCCCTTTTGGGACCATAAGTACCATTTGGAAATGTAGCGACCCTTTTGGATTGAACTCACCACTTCGTCGTGACGTATGACAGATTTCGGCCATTTTTTGAAAGAATTAGGACTTTTATACTTGGAGGGCCTAGATAGTCAGCGTACGAAGAATTGAGCGTAACTTTTGCACACGGTGTTCGTTTCGGCCCCATAAGTACTTTTTGGAAATGTAGCGACCCTTTTTGATTGAACTCACAACTTCGTCGTGACATATGAGGGATTTCGGCCATTTTTCGATAGAACGAGCACTTCTATATTTGGAACGCTCGGATAGTCGGCGTACGAAGAATTGAGCGAAACCTTTGCAAGAGGTGTCCGTTTCGGGCCCATAAGTACTTTTTGGAAATGTAGCGACCCTTTTTGATTGAACTCACTACTTCGTCGTGACGTATGAGGGATTTTGAACATTTTTGGAAAGATTGAGCAGTTTTATGTTTGGAATGCTTGGATAGTCGGCGTACGAAGAATTGGGCGTAACTTTTGCACACGGTGTCCGTTTTGGGCCCATAAGTACTTTTTGGAAATGTAGCGACCCTTTTGGATTGAACTCACCACTTCATCGTGACGTATGACAGATTTCGGCCGTTTTTTGAAAGAATTAGTCCTTTTATACTTGGAGGGCCTGGATAGTCAGCGTACGAAGAATTGAGCGTAACTTTTGCACACGGTGTCTGTTTTGGCCCCATAAGTACTTTTTGGAAATGTAGCGACCCTTTTTGATTGAACTCACAACTTCGTCATGACGTATGAGGGATTTCGGCCATTTTTCGAAAGAACGAGCACTTCTATATTTGGAACGCTCGAATAGACGGCGTACGAAGAATTGAGCAAAACCTTTGCAAGAGGTGTCCGTTTCGGGCCCATAAGTACTTTTTGGAAATGTAGCGACCCTTTTGATTGAACTCACTACTTCGTCGTGATGTATGAGGGATTTTGGCCATTTTTGGAAAGATTGAGTAGTTTTATGTTTGGAAGGCTTGGATAGTCGGCGTACGAAGAATTGGGCGTAACTTTTGCACACGGTGTCCGTTTTGGGCCCATAAGTACTTTTTGGAAATGTAGCGACCCTTTTGGATTGAACTCACCACTTCGTCGTGACGTATGACAGATTTCGGCCATTTTTTGAAAGAATTAGTACTTTTATACTTGGAGGGCCTGGATAGTCAACGTACGAAGAATTGAGCGTAACTTTTGCACAGGGTGTCCGTTTTGGCCCCATAAGTACTTTTTGAAAATGTAGCGACCCTTTTTGATTGGACTCACAACTTCGTCATGACGTATGAGGGATTTCGGCCATTTTTCGAAAGAACGAGCACTTCTATATTTGGAACGCTCGGATAGACGACGTACGAAGAATTGAGCGTAACTTTTGCACACGGTGTCCATTTTGGCCCCATAAGTACTTTTTGAAAATGTAGCGACCCTTTTCGATTGGACTCACAACTTCGTCACGACGTATGAGGGATTTCGGCCATTTTTCGAAAGAACGAGCACTTCTATATTTGGAACGCTCGGATAGACGACGTACGAAGAATTGAGCGTAACTGTTGCACACGGTGTCCGTTTTGGGCCCAAAAGGACTTTTTGGAAATGTAGCTACCCTTTTGGATTGAACTCACCACTTCTTCGTGACGTATGATGAATTTTGGCCACTTTTTGAAAGAATTAGTACTTTTATACATGGAGGACCTGGATAGTCAGCCTACGAAGAATTGAGCGTAACTTTTGCACACGGTGTCCGTTTTGGCCCCATAAGTACTTTTTGGAAATGTAGCGACCCTTTTGGGTTGAACTCACAACTTCGTCGTGACGTATGAGGAATTTTGGCCATTTTTTGAAAGGACGAGCACTTCTGTATTTGGAACGCTCGGATAGTCGGCGTACGAAGAATTGAGCGTACCTTTTGCACACGGTGTCCATTTTGGGACCATAAGTACCATTTGGAAAGGTAGCGACCCATTTGGATTGAACCCACTACTTCGTCGTGACGTATGAGGGATTTTGGCCATTTTTTGAAAGATTGAGCAGTTTTATGTTTGGAAGGCTTGGATAGTCGGCGTACGAAGAATTGGACGTAACTTTTGCACACGGTGTCCATTTTTAGCCCGTAAGTACTTTTTGGAAATGTAGCGACCCTTTTTGATTGAACTCACAACTTGGTCGTGACATATGAGGGATTTCAGCCATTTTTTGAAAGAACGAGCACTTCTATATTTGGAACGCTCGAATAGTCGGCGTACGAAGAATTGAGCGAAACCTTTGCAAGAGGTGTCCGTTTCGGGCCCATAAGTAGTTTTTGGAAATGTAGCGACCCTTTTTGATTGAACTCACTACTTCGTCATGACGTATGAGGGATTTCTGCCATTTTTGGAAAGATTGAGCAGTTTTATGTTTGGAAGGCTTGGATAGTCGGCGTACGAAGAATTGGGCGTAACTTTTGCACACGGTGTCCGTTTAAGGCCCATAAGTACTTTTCGGAAATGTAGCAACCCTTTTGGATTGAACTCACCACTTCGTCGTGACGTCTGACAGATTTCGGCCATTTTTTGAAAGAATTAGTACTTTTATACCTGTAGGGCCTGGATAGTCAGCGTACGAAGAATTGAGCGTAACTTTTGCACACGGTGTCCGTTTTGGCCCCATAAGTACTTTTTGGAAATGTAGCGACCCTTTTGGATTGAACTCACCACTTCGTCGTGACGTCTGACAGATTTCGGCCATTTTTCGATAGAACGAGCACTTCTATATTTGGAACGCTCGGATAGGCGGCGTACGAAGAATTGAGCGAAACCTTTGCAAGAGGTGTCCGTTTCGGGCCCATAAGTACTTTTTGGAAATGTAGCGACCCTTTTTGATTGAACTCACTACTTCGTCGTGAAGTATGAGGGATTTTGGCCATTTTTGGAAAGATTGAGTGGTTTTATGCTTTGAAGGCTTGGATAGTCGGCGTACGAAGAATTAGGCGTAACTTTTGCACACGGTGTCCGTTTTGGGCCCATAAGTACTTTTTGGAAATGTAGCGACCCTTTTGGATTGAACTCACCACTTCGTCGTGACGTATGACAGATTTCGGCCATTTTTTGAAAGAATTAGTACTTTTATACTTGGAGGGCCTGGATAGTCAGCGTACGAAGAATTGAGCGTAACTTTTGCACACGGTGTCCGTTTTGGCCCCATAAGTACTTTTTGGAAATGTAGCGACCCTTTTTGATTGAACTCACAACTTCGTCATGACGTATGAGGGATTTCGGCCATTTTTCGAAAGAACGAGCACTTCTATATTTGGAACGCTCGGATAGACGGCGTACGAAGAATTGAGTGTAACCTTTGCAAGAGGTGTCCGTTTCGGGCCCATAAGTACTTTTTAGAAATGTAGCGACCCTTTTTGATTGAACTCACTACTTCATCGTGACGTATGAGGGATTTTGGCCATTTTTGGAAAGATTGAGCAGTTTTATGTTTGGAAGGCTTGGATAGTCGGCGTACGAAGAATTGAGCGTAACTTTTGCACACGGTGTCCGTTTTGGGCCTATAAGTACTTTTTGGAAACGTAACTACCCTTTTGGATTGAACTCACCACTTCGTCGTGACGTATGACGGATTTTGGCCATTTTTTGAAAGAATTAGCACTTTTATACTTGGATGGCTTGGATAGTCGGTGTACGAAAAATTGAGCGTACCTTTTGCACACGATGTCCATTTTGGGCCCATAAGTACTTTTTGGAAATTTAGCGACCCTTTTGGATTGAACTCTCTACTTCGTCGTGACGTATGAGGGATTTTGGCCATTTTTTGAAAGGACGAGCACTTCTATATTTGGAACGCTCGGATAGTCGGCGTACGAAGAATTGAGCGTAACTTTTGCAAGAGGTGTCCGTTTCGGGCCCATAAGTACTTTTTGGAAATGTAGCGACCCTTTTGGATTGAACTCACTACTTCGTCGTGACGTATGAGGGATTTAGGCCATTTTTGGAAAGATTGAGCAGTTTTATGTTTGGAAGGCTTGGATAGTCGGCGTACGAAGAATTGGGCGTAACTTTTGCACACGGTGTCCGTTTTGGGCCCATAATTACTTTTTGGAAATGTAGCGACCCTTTTGGATTGAACTCACCACTTCGTCGTGAAGTATGATGGATTTCGGCCTTTTTTTGAAAGAATTAGCACTTTTATACTTGGAGGTACCGGATAGTCAGCGTACGAATAATTGAGCGTAACTTTTGCACACGGTGTCCGTTTTGGCCCCATAAGTACTTTTTAGAAATGTAGCGACCCTTTTTTATTGAACTCACAACTTCGTCGTGACATATGAGGGATTTCGGCCATTTTTCGAAGGAACGAGCACTTCTATATTTGGAAGGCTCGGATAGTCGGCGTACGATGAAGAGCGTAACCTTTGCAGTAGGTGTCCGTTTAGAGCCCATAAGTACTTTTTGGAAATGTAGCGACCCTTTTGGATTGAACTCACTACTTCGTCGTGACGTATGAGGGATTTTGGATATTTTTGAAAAGATTGAGCAGTTTTATGTTTGGAAGGCTTGGATAGTCGGCGTACGAAGAATTGAGCGTAACTTTTGCACACGGTGTCCGTTTTGGGCCTATAAGTACTTTTTGGAAACGTAACTACCCTTTTGGATTGAACTCACCACGTCGTCGTGACGTATGACGAATTTTGGCCACTTTTTGAAAGAATTAGCACTTTTATACTTGGAGGGCCTGGATAGTCAGCGTACGAAGAATTGAGCGTAACTTTTGCACATGGTGTCCGTTTTGGCCCAATAAGTACTTTTTGGAAATGTAGCGACCCTTTTGTATTGAACTCACAACTTCGTCGTGACGTATGAGGGATTTCGGTCATTTTTTGAAAGGACGAGCACTTCTGTATTTGGAACGCTCGGATAGTCGGCGTACGAAGAATTGAGCATACCTTTAGCACACGGTGTCCATTTTGGGCCCATAAGTACCATTTGGAAATGTAGCGACCCTTTTGGATTGAACTCACAACTTCGTCGTGACGTATGAGGGATTTTGGCCAGTTTTGGAAAGATTGTGCTCTTTTATGTTTGGAAGGCTTGGATAGTCGGCGTACGAAGAATTGGGCGTAACTTTTGCACACGGTGTCCGTTTTGGGACCATAAGTACTTTTTGGAAATGTAGCGACCATTTTGGATTGAACTCACCACTTCGTCGTGACGTATGACGGATTTTGGCCATTTTTTGAAAGAATTAGTACTTTTATACTTGGAGTGCCTAGATAGTCAGCGTACGAAGAATTGAGCGTAACTTCCGTTTTGGCCCCATAAGTACTTTTTGGAAATGTAGCGACCCTTTTTGATTGAACTCACAACTTCGTCGTGACATATGAGGGATTTCGGCCATTTCTCAAAAGAACGAGCACTTCTATATTTGGAACGCTCGGATAGTCGGCGTATGAAGAATTGAGCGTAACCTTTGCAAGAGGTGTCCGTTTAGGGCCCATAAGTACTTTTTGGAAATGTAGCGACCCTTTTGGATTGAACTCACTACTTCGTCGTGACGTATGAGGGATTTTGGATATTTTTGAAAAGATTGAGCAGTTTTATGTTTGGAAGGCTTGGATAGTCGACGTACGAAGAATTGGGCGTAACTTTTGCACACGGGGTCCGTTTTGGGCCCATAAGTACGTTTTGGAAATGTAGCGACCCTTTTGGATAGAACTCACCACATCGTCGTGACGTATAATGGATTTCAGCCATTTTTTGAAAGAATTAGCACTTTTATACTTGGAGGGCCTCGATAGTCGGCGTACGAAGAATTGAGCGTAACTTTTGCACACGGTGTCCGTTTTGGCCCTATCAGTACTTTTTGGAAATGTAGTCACCCTTTTTGATTGAACTCACAACTTTGTCGTGACGTATGAGGGAGTTCTGCCATTTTTCGAAAGAACGAGCACTTCTACATTTGGAACGCTCGGATAGTCGGTGTACGAAGAATTGAGTGTAACTTTTGCAAGAGGTGTCCGTATAGGGCCCATAAGTACTTTTTGGAAACGTAGCGACCCTTTTGGATTGAACTCACCACTTCGTCGTGACGTATGCGGGATTTTGGCCATTTTTGAAAAGATTGAGCAGTTTTATGTTTGGAAGGCTTGGATAGTCGGCGTACGAAGAATTGAGCGTAACTTTTGCACACGGTGTCCGTTTTGGGCCCATTAGTACTTTTTGGAAATGTAGCTACCCTTTTGGATTGAACTCACCACTTCGTCGTGACGTATGATGAATTTTGGCCACTTTTTGAAAGAATTAGCATTTTTTGTACTTGGCGGGCCTGGATAGTCAGCGTACGAAGAATTGAGAGTAACTTTTGCCCACGGTGTCCGTTTTGGCCCCATAAGTACTTTTTGGAAATGTAGCGACCCTTTTGGTTTGAACTCACAACTTCGTCGTGACGTATGAGGGATTTCGACCATTTTTTAAAAGTACGAGCACTTCTGTATTTGGAACGCTCGAATAGTCGGCGTACGAAGAACTGAGCGTACCTTTTGCACACGGTGTCCATTTTGGGCCCATAAGTACCATTTGGAAATGTAGCAACCCTTTTGGATTGAACTCACTACTTCGTCGTGACGTATGAGGGATTTTGGCCATTTTTGGAAAGATTGAGCAGTTTTATGTTTGGAAGGCTTGGATAGTCGGCGTACGAAGAATTGGGCGTAACTTTTGCACACGGGGTCCGTTTTGGGCCCATAAGTACTTTTTGGAAATGTAGCGACCCTTTTGGATAGTACTCACCACATCGTCGTGACGTATAATGGATTTCAGCCATTTTTTGAAAGAATTAGCACTTTTATACTTGGAGGGCCTCGATAGTCGACGTACGAAGAATTGAGCGTAACTTTTGCACACGGTGTCCGTTTTGGCCCTATAAGTACTTTTTGGAAATGTAGTCACCCTTTTTGATTGAACTCACAACTTTGTCGTGACGTATGAGGGAGTTCTGCCATTTTTCGAAAGAACGAGCACTTCTATATTTGGAACGCTCGGATAGTCGGCGTACGAAGAATTGAGCGTAACTTTTGCACACAGCTTTGGAAAGATTGAGCAGTTTTATGTTTGGAAGGCTTGGATAGTCGGCGTACGAAGAATTGAGCGTAACTTTTGCAAGAGGTGTCCGTATAGGGCCCATAAGTACTTTTTGGAAATGTAGTCACCCTTTTTGATTGAACTCACAACTTTGCCGTGACGTATGAGGGAGTTCTGCCATTTTTCGAAAGAACGAGTACTTCTATATTTGGAACGCTCGGATAGTCGGCGTACGAAGAATTGAGCGTAACTTTTGCAAGAGGTGTCCGTATAGGGCCCATAAGTACTTTTTGGAAATGTAGTCACCCTTTTTGATTGAACTCACAACTTTGCCGTGACGTATGAGGGAGTTCTGCCATTTTTCGAAAGAACGAGTACTTCTATATTTGGAACGCTCGGATAGTCGGCGTACGAAGAATTGAGCGTAACTTTTGCAAGAGGTGTCCGTATAGGGCCCATAAGTACTTTTTGGAAACGTAGCGACCCTTTTGGATTGAACTCACCACTTCGTCGTGACGTATGACGAATTTTGGCCACTTTTTGAAAGAATTAGCACTTTTGTACTTGGCGGGCCTGGATAGTCAGCGTACAAAGAATTGAGAGTAACTTTTGCCCACGGTGTCCGTTTTGGCCCCATAAGTACTTTTTGGAATTGTAGCGACCCTTTTGGATTGAACTCACAACTTCGTCGTGACGTATGAGGGATTTCGACCATTTTTTAAAAGTACGAGCACTTCTGTATTTGGAACGCTCGGATAGTCGGCGTACGAAGAACTGAGCGTACCTTTTGCACACGGTGTCCATTTTGGGCCCATAAGTACCATTTGGAAATCTAGCGACCCTTTTGGATTGAACTCACTACTTCGTCGTGACGTATGAGGGATTTTGGCCATTTTTGGAAAGATTGAGCAGTTTTATGTTTGGAAGGCTTGGATAGTCGGCGTACGAAGAATTGGGCGTAACTTTTGCACACGGTGTTCGTTTTGGGTCCATAAGTACTTTTTGGAAAAGTAGCGATCCTTTTGGATTGAACTCACCACTTCGTCGTGACGTATGACAGATTTCGGCCATTTTTTGAAAGAATTAGCACTTTTATACTTGGAGGGCCTGGATAGTCAGCGTACGAAGAATTGCATTTTGGGCCCATAAGTACTTTTTGGAAATGTAGCGACCCTTTTTGATTGAAATCACAACCTCGTCGTGACATATGAGGAATTTCGGCCATTTTTTGAAAGAATTAGCACTTTTATACTTGGAGGGCCTGGATAGTCAGCGTACGAAGAATTGAGCGTAACTTTTGCACACGGTGTCCTTTTTGGCCCCATAAGTACTTTTTGGAAATGTAGCGACCCTTTTTGATTGAAATCACAACCTCGTCGTGACATATGAGGGATTTCGGCCATTTTTTGAAAGATCGAGCACTTCTATATTTGGAACGTTCGGATAGTCGGCGTACGAAGAATTGAGTGAAACCTTTGCAAGAGGTGTCCGTTTCGGGCCCATAAGTACTTTTTGGAAATGTAGCGACCCTTTTTGATTGAACTCACTACTTCATCGTGACGTATGAGGGATTTTGGCCATTTTTGGAAAGATTGAACAGTTTTATGTTTGGAAGGCTTGGATAGTCGGCGTACGAAGAATTGAGCGTAACTTTTGCACACGGCGTCCGTTTTGGGCCCAAAATTACTTTTTGGAAATGTAGCTACCCTTTTGGATTGAACTCACCACTTCGTCGTGACGTATGATGGATTTTGGCCATTTTTTGAAAGAATTAGCACTTTTATACTTGGATGGCTTGGATAGTCGGTGTACGAAAAATTGAGCGTACCTTTTACACACGATGTCCGTTTTGGGCCCATAAGTACTTTTTGGAAATGTAGCGACCCTTTTGGACTGAACTCTCTACTTCGTCGTGACGTATGAGGGATTTTGGCCATTTTTTGAAAGGACGAGCACTTCTATATTTGGAACGCTCGGATAGTCGGCGTACGAAGAATTGAGCGTAACATTTGCAAGAGGGGTCCGTTTCGGTCCCATAAGTACTTTTTGGAAATGTAGCGACCCTTTTGGATTGAACTCACTACTTCGTCGTGACGTATGAGGGATTTTGGCCATTTTTGGAAAGATTGAGCAGTTTTATGTTTGGAAGGCTTGGATAGTCGGCGTACGAAGAATTGGACGTAACTTTTGCACACGGTGTCCGTTTTGGGCCCATAAGTACTTTTTGGAAATGCAGCGACCCTTTTGGATTGACCTCACCACTTCGTCGTGACGTATGACAGATTTTGGCCATTTTTTGAAAGAATTAGCATTTTTGTACTTGGAGGGCCTGGATAGTCAGCGTACGAGGAATTGAGCATAACTTTTGCACACGGTGTCCGTTTTGACCCCATAAGTACTTTTTGGAAATGTAGCGACCCTTTTTGATTGAACTCACATCTTCGTCGTGACGTATGAGGGAGTTCTGCCATTTTTCAAAAGAACGAGCACTTCTATATTTGGAATGCTCGGATAGTCGGCGTACGAAGAATTGAGCGTAACTTTTGCACACAGCGTCCGTTTTGGGCCCAAAAGTACTTTTTGGAAATGTAGCTACCCTTTTGAATTGAACTCACCACTTCGTCGTGACGTATGACGGATTTTGGTCATTTTTTGAAAGAATTAGTACTTTTATACTTGGATGGCTTGGATAGTCGGTGTACGAAAAATTGAGCGTACCTTTTGCACACGATGTCTGTTTTGGGCCCATAAGTACTTTTTGGAAACGTAGCGACCCTTTTGGATTGAACTCTCTACTTCGTTGTGACGTATGAGGGATTTTGGCCATTTTTTGAAAGGACGAGCACTTCTATATTTGGAACGCTCAGATAGTCGGCGTACGAAGAATTGAGCGTAACTTTTGCAAGAGGTGTCCGTTTTGGCCCCATAAGTACTTTTTGGAAATGTAGCGACCCTTTCGGATTGAACTCACAACTTCGTCGTGACGTATGAGAGATTTCGACCATTTTTTGAAAGGACGAGCACTTTCGTATTTGTAACGCTCGGATAGTCGGCGTACGAAGAATTGAGCGTAACATTTGCAAGAGGTGTCCGTTTAGGGCCCATAAGTACTTTTTGGAAATGTAGCGACCCTTTTGGATTGAACTCACTACTTCGTCGTGACGTATGAGGGATTTTGGACATTTTTGAAAAGATTGAGCAGTTTTATGTTTTGAAGGCTTGGATAGTCGACGTACGAAGAATTGGGCGTAATTTTTGCACAAGGTGTCCATTTTAGGCCCATAAGTACTTTTTGGAAATGTAGCGACCCTTTTGGATTGAACTCACGACTTCATCGTGACGTATGACGGATTTCAGCCACTTTTTGAATGAATTAGCACTTTTATACTTGGAGGGCCTCGATAGTCAGCGTACGAAGAATTGAGCGCAACTTTTACCCACGGTGTCCGTTTTGGCCCCATAAGTACTTTTTGGAAATGTAGTGACCCTTTTTGATTGAACTCACAACTTCGTCGTGACGTATGAGGGATTTCGACCATTTTTTGAAAGGACGAGCACTTCTGTATTTGGAACGCTCGGATAGTCGGCGTACGAAGAATTGAGCGTAACTTTTGCAAGAGGTGTCCGTTTAGGGCCCATAAGTACTTTTTGGAAATGTAGTGACCCTTTTTGATTGAACTCACAACTTCGTCGTGACGTATGAGGGAGTTCTGCCATTTTTTGAAAGAATGAGCACTTCTATATTTGGAACGCTCGGATAGTCGGCGTACGAAGTATTGAACGTAACCTTTGCAAGAGGAGTCCGTTTCGGGCCCATAAGTGCTTTTTGGAAATTTAGCGACCCTTTTTGATTGAACTCACTACTTCGTCGTGACGTATGAGGGATTTTGGCCATTTTTGGAAAGATTGAGCAGTTTTATGTTTGGAAGGCTTGGATCGTCGGCGTACGAAGAATTGAGCGTAACTTTTGCACACGGTGTCCATTTTGGGCCCATAAGTACTTTTTGGAAATGTAGCTACCCTTTTGGATTGAACTCACTACTTCGTCGTGACGTATGAGGGATTTCGACCATTTTTTGAAAGGACGAGCACTTCTGTATTTGGAACGCTCGGATAGTCGGCGTACGAAGAATTGAGCGTACTTTTTGCACACGGTGTCCATTTTGGGCCCATAAGTACCATTTGGAAATGTAGCGGCCGTTTTGGATTGAACTCACTACTTCGTCGTGACGTATGAGGGATTTTGGCCATTTTTGGAAAGATTGAGCAGTTTTATGTTTGGAAGGCTTGGATAGTCGGCGTACGAAGAATTGGGCGTAACTTTTGTACACGGTGTCCGTTTTGGGCCCATAAGTACTTTTTGGAAATGTAGTGACCCTTTTGGATTGAACTCACGACTTCGTCGTGACGTATGACGGATTTCGGCCATTTTTTGAAAGAATTAGCACTTTTATACTTGGAGGGCCTGAATAGTCAGCGTACGATGAATTGAGCGTAACTTTTGCACACGGTGTCCGTTTTGGCCCCATAAGTACTTTTTGGAAATGTAGCGACCCTTTTTGATTGAACTCACTACTTCGTCGTGATGTATGAGGGATTTTGGCCATTTTTGGAAAGATTGAGCAGTTTTATGTTTGGAAGGCTTGGATAGTCGGCGTACGAAGAATTGAGCGTAACATTTGCAAGAGGTGTCCGTTTCGGGCCCATAAGTACTTTTTGGAAATGTAGCGACCCTTTTTGATTGAACTCACTACTTCGTCGTGATGTATGAGGGATTTTGGCCATTTTTGGAAAGATTGAGCAGTTTTATGTTTGGAAGGCTTGGATAGTCGGCGTACGAAGAATTGAGCGTAACTTTTGCACACGGCGTCCGTTTTGGGCCCAAAAGTACTTTTTGGAAATGTAGCTACCCTTTTGGATTGAACTCACCACTTCGTCTTGACGTATGTCGGATTTTGGCCATTTTTTGAAAGAATTAGCACTTTTATACTTGAATGGCTTGGATAGTCGGTGTACGAAAAATTGAGCGTACCTTTTGCACACGATGTCTGTTTTGGGCCCATAAGTACTTTTTGGAAATGTAGCGACCCTTTTGGATTGAACTCTCTACTTCATCGTGACGTATGAGGGATTTTGGCCATTTTTTGAAAGGACAAGCCCTTCTATTTTTGGAACGCTCGGATAGTCGGCGTACGAAGAATTGAGCGTAACTTTTGCAAGAGGTGTCCGTTTTGGCCCCATAAGTACTTTTTGGAAATGTAGCGACCCTTTTGGATTGAACTCACTACTTCGTCGTGACGTATGACGGATTTCGGCCATTTTTTGAAAGAATTATCACTTTTATACTTGGAGGGCTTGGATAGTCAGTGTACGAAAAATTGAGCGTACCTTTTGCACACGGTGTCTGTTGTGGGCCCATAAGTACTTTTTGGAAATGTAGCGACCCTTTTGGATTGAACTCACTACTTCGTCGTGACGTATGACGGATTTCGGCCATTTTTTGAAAGAATTATCACTTTTATACTTGGAGGGCTTGGATAGTCAGTGTACGAAAAATTGAGCGTACCTTTTGCACACGGTGTCTGTTGTGGGCCCATAAGTACTTTTTGGAAATGTAGCGACCCTTTTGGATTGAACTCACTACTTCGTCGTGACGTATGACGGATTTCGGCCATTTTTTGAAAGAATTATCACTTTTATACTTGGAGGGCTTGGATAGTCAGTGTACGAAAAATTGAGCGTACCTTTTGCACACGGTGTCTGTTGTGGGCCCATAAGTACTTTTTGGAAATGTAGCGACCCTTTTGGATTGAACTCACTACTTCGTCGTGACGTATGACGGATTTCGGCCATTTTTTGAAAGAATTATCACTTTTATACTTGGAGGGCTTGGATAGTCAGTGTACGAAAAATTGAGCGTACCTTTTGCACACGGTGTCTGTTGTGGGCCCATAAGTACTTTTTGGAAATGTAGCGACCCTTTTGGATTGAACTCACTACTTCGTCGTGACGTATGACGGATTTCGGCCATTTTTTGAAAGAATTATCACTTTTATACTTGGAGGGCTTGGATAGTCAGTGTACGAAAAATTGAGCGTACCTTTTGCACACGGTGTCTGTTGTGGGCCCATAAGTACTTTTTGGAAATGTAGCGACCCTTTTGGATTGAACTCACTACTTCGTCGTGACGTATGACGGATTTCGGCCATTTTTTGAAAGAATTATCACTTTTATACTTGGAGGGCTTGGATAGTCAGTGTACGAAAAATTGAGCGTACCTTTTGCACACGGTGTCTGTTGTGGGCCCATAAGTACTTTTTGGAAATGTAGCGACCCTTTTGGATTGAACTCACTACTTCGTCGTGACGTATGACGGATTTCGGCCATTTTTTGAAAGAATTATCACTTTTATACTTGGAGGGCTTGGATAGTCAGTGTACGAAAAATTGAGCGTACCTTTTGCACACGGTGTCTGTTGTGGGCCCATAAGTACTTTTTGGAAATGTAGCGACCCTTTTGGATTGAACTCACTACTTCGTCGTGACGTATGACGGATTTCGGCCATTTTTTGAAAGAATTATCACTTTTATACTTGGAGGGCTTGGATAGTCAGTGTACGAAAAATTGAGCGTACCTTTTGCACACGGTGTCTGTTGTGGGCCCATAAGTACTTTTTGGAAATGTAGCGACCCTTTTGGATTGAACTCACTACTTCGTCGTGACGTATGACGGATTTCGGCCATTTTTTGAAAGAATTATCACTTTTATACTTGGAGGGCTTGGATAGTCAGTGTACGAAAAATTGAGCGTACCTTTTGCACACGGTGTCTGTTGTGGGCCCATAAGTACTTTTTGGAAATGTAGCGACCCTTTTGGATTGAACTCACTACTTCGTCGTGACGTATGACGGATTTCGGCCATTTTTTGAAAGAATTATCACTTTTATACTTGGAGGGCTTGGATAGTCAGTGTACGAAAAATTGAGCGTACCTTTTGCACACGGTGTCTGTTGTGGGCCCATAAGTACTTTTTGGAAATGTAGCGACCCTTTTGGATTGAACTCACTACTTCGTCGTGACGTATGACGGATTTCGGCCATTTTTTGAAAGAATTATCACTTTTATACTTGGAGGGCTTGGATAGTCAGTGTACGAAAAATTGAGCGTACCTTTTGCACACGGTGTCTGTTGTGGGCCCATAAGTACTTTTTGGAAATGTAGCGACCCTTTTGGATTGAACTCACTACTTCGTCGTGACGTATGACGGATTTCGGCCATTTTTTGAAAGAATTATCACTTTTATACTTGGAGGGCTTGGATAGTCAGTGTACGAAAAATTGAGCGTACCTTTTGCACACGGTGTCTGTTGTGGGCCCATAAGTACTTTTTGGAAATGTAGCGACCCTTTTGGATTGAACTCTCTACTTCATCGTGACGTATGAGGGATTTTGGCCATTTTTGGAAAGATTGAGCAGTATTATGTTTGGAAGGCTTGGATAGTCGGCGTACGAAGAATTGAGAGTAACTTTTGCACACGGTGTCTGTTTTGGGCCCATAAGTACTTTTTGGAAATGTGGCGACCATTTTGGATTGAACTCACCACTTCGTCGTGACGTATGACGGATTTCGGCCATTTTTTGAAAGAATTATCACTTTTATACTTGGAGGGCTTGGATAGTCAGTGTACGAAAAATTGAGCGTACCTTTTGCACACGGTGTCCGTTTTGGTCCCATAAGTACTTTTTGGAAATGTAGCGACCCTTTTGGATTGAACTCACTACTTCGTCGTGACGTATGACGGATTTCGGCCATTTTTTGAAAGAATTAGCACTTTTATGCTTGGAGGGCTTGGATAGTCAGTGTACGAAAAATTGAGCGTACCTTTTGCACACGGTGTCCGTTTTGGGCCCATATTGGAAGGCTTGGATAGTCGGCATACGAAGAATTGAGCGTAACTTTTGCAAGAGGTGTCCATTTCGGGCCCATAAGTACATTTTGGAAAGTAGCGACCCTTTTGGATTGAACTCACTACTTCGTCGTGACGTATGAGGGATTTTGGCCACTTTTGGGAATATTGAGCGGTTTTATGTTTGGAAGGCTTGGATAGTCGGCATACGAAGAATTGAGCGTAACTTTTGCACACGGTGTCCATTTTAGGCCCATAAGTACTTTTTGGAAATGTAGCGACCCTTTTGGATTGAACTCACAACTTCATCGTGACCTATTCGGGATTTCGGCCATTTTTTGGAAAGAGTGAGCAGGTTTATGTTTGGAAGGCTTGGATAGTCGGCATACGAAGAATTGAGCGTAACTTTTGCACACGGTGTCCGTTTTGGGCCCATAAGTACTTTTTGGAAATGTAGCGACCCTTTTGGATTGAACTCACAACTTCATCGTGACCTATACGGGATTTTGGCCATTTTTTGGAAAGAGTGAGCAGGTTTATGTTTGGAAGGCTTGGATAGTCGGCGTACGAAGAATTGAGAGTAACTTTTGCACACGGTGTCTGTTTTGGGCCCATAAGTACTTTTTGGAAATGTAGCGACCCTTTTGGATTGAACTCACAACTTCGTCATGACCTATACGGGATTTTGCCCATTTTTTGGAAAGAGTGAGCAGTTTTATGTTTGGAAGGCTTGGATAGTCGGCGTACGAAGAATTGAGAGTAACTTTTGCACACGGTGTCTGTTTTGGGCCCATAAGTACTTTTTGGAAATGTAGCGACCCTTTTGGATTGAACTCACAACTTCGTCATGACCTATACGGGATTTTGCCCATTTTTTGGAAAGAGTGAGCAGTTTTATGTTTGGAAGGCTTGGATAGTCGGCGTACGAAAAATTGAGAGTAACTTTTGCACACGGTGTCTGTTTTGCGCCCGTAAGTACTTTTTGGAAATGTAGCGACCCTTTTGGATTGAACTCACCACTTCGTCGTGACGTATGACGAATTTCGGCCATTTTTTGAAAGAATTAGCACTTTTATGCTTGGAGGGCTTGGATAGTCAGCGTACGAAGAATTGAGTGTACCTTTTGCACACGGTGTCCGTTTTGGGCCCATAAGTACTTTTTGGAAATGTAGCGACCCTTTTGGATTGAACTCACAACTTCGTCGTGACCTATACGGGATTTTGGCCGTTTTTTGGAAAGAGTGAGCAGTTTTATGTTTGGAAGGCTTGGATAGTCGGCGTACGAAGAATTGAGAGTAACTTTTGCACACGGTGTCCGTTTTGGGCCCATAAGTAGTACTTTTTGGAAATGTAGCGACCGTTTTGGATTGAACTCACGACTTCGTCGTGACGTATGACGAATTTCGGCCATTTTTTGAAAGAATGAGCAATTTTATGTTTGGAAGGCTGGGATAGTCGGCGTACGAAAAATTGAGCGTACCTTTTGCACACGGTGTCCGTTTTGGGCCCATAAGTAGTACTTTTTGGAAATGTAGCGACCGTTTTGGATTGAACTCACTACTTCATCGTGACGTATGAGGGATTTTGGCCATTTTTTGAAAGAACGAGCACTTCTATATTTGGAACGCTCGGATAGTCGACGTACGATGAATTGAGTGTAACTTTTGCAAGAGGTGTCCATTTCGGGCCCATAAGTACATTTTGGAAAGTAGTGACCCTTTTGGATTGAACTCACTACTTCGTCGTGACGTATGAGGGATTTTGGCCATTTTTGGGAATATTGAGCGGTTTTATGTTTGGAAGGCTTGGATAGTCGGCATACGAAGAATTGAGCGTAACTTTTGCACACGGTGTCCATTTTGGGCCCATAAGTACTTTTTGGAAATGTAGCGACCCTTTTGGATTGAACTCACCACTTTGTCGTGACGTATGACGGATTTCGGCCATTTTTTGAAAGAATTAGCACTTTTATGCTTGGAGGGCTTGGATAGTCAGCGTATGAAGAATTGAGTGTATCTTTTGCACACGGTGTCCGTTTTGGGCCCATAAGTACTTTTTGGAAATGTAGCGACCCTTTTGGATTGAACTCACAACTTCGTCGTGACCTATACGGGATTCTCGCCATTTTTTGGAAAGAGTGAGCAGGTTTATGTTTGGAAGGCTTGGATAGTCGGCGTACGAAGAATTGAGAGTAACTTTTGCACACGGTGTCTGTTTTGAGCCCATAAGTACTTTTTGGAAATGTGGCGACCGTTTTGGATTGAACTCACCACTTCGTCGTGACGTATGACGGATTTCAGCCATTTTTTGAAAGAATTAGCACTTTTATACTTGGAAGGCTTGTATAGTCGGCGTACGAAGAATTGAGCGTACCTTTTGCACACGGTGTCCGTTTTGGGCCCATAAGTACTTTTTGGAAATGTAGTGACCCTTTTGGATTGAACTCACGACTTCGTTGTGACGTATGACGAATTTCGGCCATTTTTTGAAAGAAAGAGCAATTTCATGTTTGAAGGCTTGGATAGTCGGCGTACGAAGAATTGAGCGTACCTTTTGCACACGATGTCCGTTTTGGGCCCATAAGTACTTTTTGGAAATGTAGCGACCCTTTTGGATTGAACTCACAACTTCGTCGTGACCTATAAGGGATTTCGGCTATTTTTCGAAAGAATGAGCAATTTTATGTTTGGAAGGCTTGGATAGTCGGCGTATGAAGAATTGAGCATAACCTTTGCACACGGTGTCCGTTTTAGGCCCTTAAGTACTTTATGGAAATGTAGCGACCGTTTTGGATTGAACTCAGCACTTCGTCGTGATGTCTGACGGATTTCGGCCATTTTTTGAAAGAATTAGCACTTTTATACCTGGAAGGCTTGGATAGTCGACGTACAAAGAATTGAGTGTACCTTTTGCACACGATGTCCATTTTGGGCCCATAAGTACTTTTTGAAAATGTAGCGACCCTTTTGGATTGAACTCACGACTTTGTCATGATGTATGACGGATTTTTGCCATTTTTCGAAAGAAAGAGCAATTTCATGTTTGAAGGCTTGGATAGTCGGCGTACGAAGAATTGAGCGTACCTTTTGCACACGGTGTTCGTTTTTGGCCCATAAGTACTTTTTGGAAATGTAGCGACCCTTTTGGATTGAACTCACGACTTTGTCATGATGTATGACGGATTTTTGCCATTTTTCGAAAGAAAGAGCAATTTCATGTTTGAAGGCTTGGATAGTCGGCGTACGAAGAATTGAGCGTACCTTTTGCACACGGTGTCCGTTTTGGGCCCATAAGTACTTTTTGGAAATGTAGCGATCGTTTTGGATTGAACTCACCACTTCGTCATGACGTATGATGGATTTCGGCCATTTTTTGAAAGAATTAGCACTTTTATACTTGGAAGGATTGGATAGTCGGCGTACGAAGAATTGAACGTACCTTTTACACACGGTGTCCATTTTCGGCCCATATGTACCTTTTGGAAATGTAGCTTCCCTTTTGGATTGAACTCAAAACTTCGTCGTGACGTATGACGGATTTTCGCCATTTTTTGAAAGAAAGAGCAATTTTATGTTTGAAGGCTTGGATAGTCGGCGTACGAAGAATTGACCGTACCTTTTGCACACGATGTCCGTTTTGGGCCCATAAGTACTTTTTGGAAATGTAGCGACCCTTATGGATTGAACTCATGACTTCGTCGTGACCTATAAGGGATTTCGGCCATTTTTTGAAAGAATGAGCAATTTTATGTTTGGAAGGCTTGGATAGTCGGCGTACGAAGAATTGAGCGTAACTTTTGCACACGGTGTCCGTTTTAGACCCATAAGTACTTTTTGGAAATGTAGCGACCGTTTTGGATTGAACTCACCACTTCGTCGCGACGTATGACGGATTTTGGCAATTTTCTGAAAGAATTAGCACTTTTATACTTGGAAGGCTTGGATAGTCGGCGTACGAAGAATCGAGCTTACCTTTTGCACACGGTGTCCGTTTTGGGCCCATAAGTATGTTTTGGAAATGTAGCGACCCTTTTGGATTGAACTCAAAACTTCGTCGTGACGTATGATGGATTTTGGCCATTTTTTGAAAGAAAGAGCAATTTTATGTTTGAAGGCTTGGATAGTCGACGTACGAAGAATTGAGCGTACCTTTTGCAAACGGTGTCCGTTTTGGGCCCATAAGTACTTTTTGGAAATGTAGCCACCCTTTTGGATTGAACTCACCACTTCCTCGTGACGTATGACAGATTTCGACCAATTTTTGAAAGAATTAGCACTTTTATACTTGGAAGGCTTGGATAGTATGCGAACGAAGAATTGAGCGTATCTTTTGCACACGGTGTCCGTTTTGGGCCCATAAGTACTTTTTGGAAATGTAGCCACCCTTTTGGATTAGCACTTTTATACTTGGAAGGCTTGGATAGTCGGCGTACGAAGAATTGAGCGTACCTTTTGCAAACGGTGTCCGTTTTAGGCCCATAAGTACTTTTTGGAAATGTAGCGACCCTTTCGGATTGAACTCACAACTTCGTTGTGACCTATAAGGGATTTTGGCCATTTTTTGGAAAGAGTGAGCAGTTTCATGTTTGGAACGCTTGGATAGTCGGCGTACGAAGAATTGAGCGTACCTTTTGCAAACGGTGTCCGTTTTAGGCCCATAAGTACTTTTTGGAAATGTAGCGACCCTTTCGGATTGAACTCACAACTTCGTTGTGACCTATAAGGGATTTTGGCCATTTTTTGGAAAGAGTGAGCAGTTTCATGTTTGGAACGCTTGGATAGTCGGCGTACGAAGAATTGAGCGTACCTTTTGCAAACGGTGTCCGTTTTAGGCCCATAAGTACTTTTTGGAAATGTAGCGACCCTTTCGGATTGAACTCACAACTTCGTTGTGACCTATAAGGGATTTTGGCCATTTTTTGGAAAGAGTGAGCAGTTTCATGTTTGGAACGCTTGGATAGTCGGCGTACGAAGAATTGAGCGTACCTTTTGCAAACGGTGTCCGTTTTAGGCCCATAAGTACTTTTTGGAAATGTAGCGACCCTTTTGGATTGAACTCACCACTTCGTCATGACGTATGACGGATTTCGGCCATTTTTTGAAAGAATTAGCACTTTTATACTTGGAAGGCTTAGATAGCAGGCGTACAAAGAATTGAGCGTACCTTTTGCACACGGTGTCCGTTTTGGGCCCATATGTACTTTTTGGAAATGTAGCAACTCTTTTGGATTGAACTCACAACTTCATCGTGACCAATAAGGGATTTTTGCCATTTTTTGGAAAGAGTGAGCAGTTTTAGGTTTCGAAGGCTTGGATAGTCGGCGTACGAAGAATTGAGCGAAACTTTTGCACACAGTGTCTGTTTTGGGCACATAAGTACTTTTTGAAAATGTAGCGACCGTTTTGGATTGAACTCACCACTTCGTCGTGACGTATGACGGATTTCGGCCATTTTTTTAAAGAATTATCACTTTTATACTTGGAAGGCTTGGATAGTCGGCGTTCGAAGAATTGAGCTTACCTTTTGCACACGGTGTCCGTTTTTGGCCCATAAGTACGTTTTGAAAATGTAGCGACACTTTTGGATTGAACTCAAAACTTCGTCGAGACGTATGACGGATTTTGAACATTTTTTGAAAGAAAGAGCAATTGTATGTATAAAGGCTTGGATGGTCGGCGGACGAAGAATTGAGCGTACCTTTTGCACACGGTGTCCGTATTGGCCCCATAAGTACTTTTTGGAAATGTAGCGACCCTTTTGGATTGAACTCACAACTTCGTCGCGACCTATAAGGGATTTTTGTCATTTTTTGGAAAGAGTGAGCAATTTTATGTTTGGAAGGCTTGGATAGTCGGCGTACGAAGAATTGAGCTTAACTTTTGTACACGATGTCCGTTTTGGGCCCATAAGTAGTTTTTGGAAATGTAGCGACCATTTTGGATTGAACTCACCACTTCGTCGTGACCTATAAGGGATTTCGGCCATTTTTTGAAAGAATTAGTACTTTTATACTTGGATGGCTAGGATAGTCGGCGTACGAAGAATTGAGCGTACCTTTTGCACACGGTGTCCGTTTTGGGCACATAAGCACTTTTTGGATATGTAGTGTTCGTCGTGACGTCTGACGGATTTCGGCCATTTTTTGAAAGAAAGAGCAATTTTATGTTTCAAGGCTTGTATAGTCGGCTTACGAAGAATTGAGCGTACCTTTTGCACACGGTGTCCGTTTTGGGCCCATAAGTACTTTTTGGAAATGTAGCGACCATTTTGGATTGACCTCACCACTTCGTCGTGACCTATAAGGGATTTCGGCCATTTTTTGAAAGAATTAGTACTTTTATACTTGGATGGCTAGGATAGTCGGCGTACGAAGAATTGAGCGTGCCTTTCGCACACGGTGTCCGTTTTGGGCCCATAAGTACTTTTTGGAAATGTAGCAACTCTTTTGGATTGAACTCACAACTTCGTCGTGACCTATAAGGGATTTTGGCAATTTTTTGGAAGGAGTGAGCAGTTTTAGGTTTGAAGGCTTGGATAGTCGGCGTACGAAGAATTGAGCGTACCTTTTGTACACGGTGTCCGTTTTGGGCCCATGAGTACTTTTTTGAAATGTAGCGACCCTTTCGGATTGAACTCACAACTTCGTCGTGACCAATAAGGGATTTTGGCCATTTTTTGGAAAGAGTGAGGAGTTTTATGTTTGGAAGGCTTGGATAGTGGGCGTACGAAGAATTGAGCGTAACTTTTGCACACGGCGTCCGTTTTGGGCCCATAAGTACTTTTTGGAAATGTAGCGACCCTTATGGATTGAACGCACCACTTCATCGTGACGTATGATGGATTTTGGCCATTTTTTGAAGAATTAGCACTTCTATACTTGGAAGGCTTCGATAGTAGGCGTACGAAGAATTGAGCGTACCTTTTGCACACGGTGTCTGTTTTGGGCCCATAAGTACTTTTTGGAAATGTAGCGACCCTTTTAGATTGAACTCACAGCTTCATCGTGATGTATAAGGGATTTTGGCCATTTTTTGGAAAGAGTGAGCAGTTTTATGTTTGGAAGGCTTGGATAGTCGACGTACGAAGAATTGAGCGTAATTTTTGCGCACGGTCTTCGTTTTGGGCTCATAATTACTTTCTGGAATTGTAGCGACCATTTTGGATTGAACTCACCACTTCGTTGTGACGTATGACAGATTTCGGCCATTTTTTGAAAGAATTCGCACTTTTATACTTGGAAGGCTTGGATAGTCAGCGTACGAAGAATTGAGCGTACCTTTTGCACACGGTGTCCGTTTTGGGCACATAAGCACTTTTTGGAAATGTATAATTCGTCGTAACGTCTGACGGATTTCGGCCATTTTTTGGGCGGACGAAGAATTGAGCGTACCTTTTGCACACGGTGTCCGTTTTGGGCACATAAGCACTTTTTGGAAATGTATAATTCGTCGTAACGTCTGACGGATTTCGGCCATTTTTTGGGCGGACGAAGAATTGAGCGTACCTTTTGCACACGGTGTCCGTTTTGGGCACATAAGCACTTTTTGGAAATGTATAATTCGTCGTAACGTCTGACGGATTTCGGCCATTTTTTGGGCGGACGAAGAATTGAGCGTACCTTTTGCACACGGTGTCCGTTTTGGGCACATAAGCACTTTTTGGAAATGTATAATTCGTCGTAACGTCTGACGGATTTCGGCCATTTTTTGGGCGGACGAAGAATTGAGCGTACCTTTTGCACACGGTGTCCGTTTTGGGCACATAAGCACTTTTTGGAAATGTATAATTCGTCGTAACGTCTGACGGATTTCGGCCATTTTTTGGGCGGACGAAGAATTGAGCGTACCTTTTGCACACGGTGTCCGTTTTGGGCACATAAGCACTTTTTGGAAATGTATAATTCGTCGTAACGTCTGACGGATTTCGGCCATTTTTTGGGCGGACGAAGAATTGAGCGTACCTTTTGCACACGGTGTCCGTTTTGGGCACATAAGCACTTTTTGGAAATGTATAATTCGTCGTAACGTCTGACGGATTTCGGCCATTTTTTGGGCGGACGAAGAATTGAGCGTACCTTTTGCACACGGTGTCCGTTTTGGGCACATAAGCACTTTTTGGAAATGTATAATTCGTCGTAACGTCTGACGGATTTCGGCCATTTTTTGGGCGGACGAAGAATTGAGCGTACCTTTTGCACACGGTGTCCGTTTTGGGCACATAAGCACTTTTTGGAAATGTATAATTCGTCGTAACGTCTGACGGATTTCGGCCATTTTTTGGGCGGACGAAGAATTGAGCGTACCTTTTGCACACGGTGTCCGTTTTGGGCACATAAGCACTTTTTGGAAATGTATAATTCGTCGTAACGTCTGACGGATTTCGGCCATTTTTTGGGCGGACGAAGAATTGAGCGTACCTTTTGCACACGGTGTCCGTTTTGGGCCCATATGTACTTTTTGGAAATGTAGCAACTCTTTTGGATTGAACTCACAACTTCATCGTGACCTATAAGGGATTTTACCATTTTTTGGAAAGAGTGAGCAGTTTTAGGTTTGGAAGGCTTGGATAGTCGGCGTACGAAGAATTGAGCGAAACTTTTGCACACGGTGTCTGTTTTGGGCACATAAGTACTTTTTGAAAATGTAGCGACCGTTTTGGATTGAACTCACCACTTCGTCGTGACGTATGATGGATTTCGGCCATTTTTTTAAAGAATTAGCACTTTTATACTTGGAAGGCTTGGATAGTCGGCGTTCGAAGAATTGAGCTTACCTTTTGCACACGGTGTCCGTTTTTGGCCCATAAGTACGTTTTGAAAATGTAGCGGCACATTTGGATTGAACTCAAAACTTCGTCGAGACGTATGACGGATTTCGAACATTTTTTGAAAGAAAGAGCAATTGTATGTATAAAGGCTTGGATGGTCGGCGGACGAAAAATTGAGCGTACCTTTTGCACACGGTGTCCGTTTTGGCCCCATAAGTACTTTTTGGAAATGTAGCGACCCTTTTGGATTGAACTCACAACTTCGTCGCGACCTATAAGGGATTTTTGCCATTTTTTGGAAAGAGTGAGCAATTTTATGTTTGGAAGGCTTGGATAGTCGGCGTACGAAGAATTGAGCTTAACTTTTGTACACGATGTCCGTTTTGGGCCCATAAGTAGTTTTTGGAAATGTAGCGACCATTTTGGATTGAACTCACCACTTCGTCGTGACCTATAAGGGATTTCGGCCATTTTTCGAAAGAATTAGCACTTTTATACTTCGATGGCTAGGATAGTCGGCGTACGAAGAATTGAGCGTACCTTTTGCACACGGTGTCCGTTTTGGGCACATAAGTACTTTTTGAAAATGTAGCGACCGTTTTGGATTGAACTCACCACTTCGTCGTAACCTATAAGGGATTTCGGCCATTTTTCGAAAGAATTAGCACTTTTATACTTCGATGGCTAGGATAGTCGGCGTACGAAGAATTGAGCGTACCTTTTGCAACCGGTGTCCGTTTTGGGCCCATAAGTACTTTTTGGAAATGTAGCGACCCTTTTGGATTGAACTCACCACTTCGTCGTAACCTATAAGGGATTTCGGCCATTTTTCGAAAGAATTAGCACTTTTATACTTCGATGGCTAGGATAGTCGGCGTACGAAGAATTGAGCGTACCTTTTGCAACCGGTGTCCGTTTTGGGCCCATAAGTACTTTTTGGAAATGTAGCGACCCTTTTGGATTGAACTCACCACTTCGTCGTAACCTATAAGGGATTTCGGCCATTTTTCGAAAGAATTAGCACTTTTATACTTCGATGGCTAGGATAGTCGGCGTACGAAGAATTGAGCGTACCTTTTGCAACCGGTGTCCGTTTTGGGCCCATAAGTACTTTTTGGAAATGTAGCGACCCTTTTGGATTGAACTCACCACTTCGTCGTGACGTATGACGGATTTCGGACATTTTTTGAAAGAATTAGCACTTTTATACTTGGAAGGCTTGGATAGTCGGCGCTCGAAGAATTGAGCTTACCTTTTGCACACGGTGTCCGTTTTGGGCCCATAAGTACGTTTTGAAAATGTAGCGACCCTTTTGGATTGAACTCAAAACTTCGTCGAGACGTATGACGGATTTTGAACATTTTTTGAAAGAAAGAGCAATTGTATGTATAAAGGCTTGGATAGTCGGCGCGCGAAGAATTGAGCGTACCTTTTGCACACGGTGTCCGTTTTGGCCCCATAAGTACTTTTTGGAAATGTAGCGACCCTTTTGGATTGAACTCACAACTTCGTCGCGACCTATAAGGGATTTTGGCCATTTTTTGGAAAGAGTGAGCAGTTTTTTGTTTGGAAGGCTTGGATAGTCGACGTGCGAAGAATTGAGCTTAACTTTTGCACACGGTGTCCGTTTCGGGCCCATAAGTACTTTTTGGAAATGTAGCGACCCTTTTGGATTGAACTCACCACTTTGTCGTGACGTATGACGGATTTCGGCCATTTTTTGAAGAATTAGGACTTTTATACTTGGAAGGCTTGGATAGTAGGCGTACGAAAAATTGAGCGTGCCTTTTGCACACGGTGTCCGTTTTGGGCCCAAAAGTACTTTTTGGAAATGTAGCAACCCTTTTGGATTGAACTCACAACTTCTTCGTGACCTATAAGGGATTTTGGCCATTTTTTGGAAAGAGTGAGCAGTTTTATGTTTGGAGGCTTGGATAGTCGGCGTACGAAGAATTGAGCGTACCTTTTTGTACACGGTGTTCGTTTTGGGCCCATAAGTACTTTTTGGAAATGTAGCGACCCTTTTGGATAGAACTCACAACTTCGTCGTGACCTATAAGGGATTTCGGCCATTTTTCGAAAGAATGAGCAATTTTATGTTTGGAAGGCTTGGATAGTCGGTGTACGAAGAATTGAACGTAACTTCTGCACACGGTGTACGTTTTGGGCCCTTAAGTACTTTTTGGAAATGTAGCGACCGTTTTGGATTGAACTCAGCACTTCGTCGTGATGTCTGACGGATTTCGGCCATTTTTTGAAAGAATTAGCACTTTTATACCTGGAAGGCTTGGATAGTCGACATACAAAGAATTGAGCGTACCTTTTGCACATGATGTCCGTTTTGGGCCCATAAGTACTTTTTGAAAATGTAGCGACCCTTTTGGATTGAACTCACGACTTTGTTGTGACGTGTGACGGATTTTGGCCATTTTTTGAAAGAAAGAGCAATTTCATGTTTGAAGGCTTGGATAGTCGGCGTACGAAGAATTGAGCGTACCTTTTGCACACGGTGTTCGTTTTGGGCCCATAAGTACTTTTTGGAAATGTAGCGACCCTTTTGGATTGAACTCACAACTTTGTTGTGACCTATAAGGGATTTTGGCCATTTTTTGGAAAGAGTGAGTAGTTTTATGTTTGGAAGGCCTGGATAGTCGGCATGCGAATAATTGAGCGTAACTTTTGCACACGGTGTCCGTTTTGGGCCCATAAGTACTTTTTGGAAATGTAGCGATCGTTTTGGATTGAACTCACCACTTCGACGTGACCTATGATGGATTTTGGCCATTTTTTGAAAGAATTAGCACTTTTATACTTGGAAGGCTTGGATAGTAGGCGTACGAAGAATTGAGCGTACCTTTTGCACATGGTGTCCGTTTTGGGCCCATAAGTACTTTTTGGAAATGTAGCGACCCTTTTGGATTGAACTAAAAACTTCATCGTGACGTATGACGGATTTCGGCCATTTTTTGAAAGAAAGAGCAATTTTATGTTTGAAGGCTTGGATAGTCGGCGTACGAAGAATTGAGCGTACCTTTTGTACACGGTGTCCATTTTGGGCCCATGAGTACTTTTTTGAAATGTAGCGACCCTTTCGGATTGAACTCACAACTTCGTCGTGACCAATAAGGGATTTTGGCCATTTTTTGGAAAGAGTGAGGAGTTTTATGTTTGGAAGGCTTGGATAGTCGGCGTACGAAGAATTGAGCGTAACTTTTGCACACGGCGTCCGTTTTGGGCCCATAAGTACTTTTTGGAAATGTAGCGACCCTTATGGATTGAACGCACCACTTCATCGTGACGTATGACGGATTTTGGCCATTTTTTGAAGAATTAGCACTTCTATACTTGGAAGGCTTCGATAGTAGGCGTACGAAGAATTGAGCGTACCTTTTGCACACGGTGTCTATTTTGGGCCCATAAGTACTTTTTGGAAATGTAGCGACCCTTTTAGATTGAACTCACTGCTTCATCGTGATGTATAAGGGATTTTGGCCATTTTTTGGAAAGAGTGAGCAGTTTTATGTTTGGAAGGCTTGGATAGTCGACGTACGAAGAATTGAGCGTAATTTTTGCGCACGGTCTTCGTTTTGGGCTCGTAAGTACTTTCTGGAATTGTAGCGACCATTTTGGATTGAACTCACCACTTCGTTGTGACGTATGACAGATTTTGGCCATTTTTTGAAAGAATTCGCACTTTTATACTTGGAAGGCTTGGATAGTCAGCGTACGAAGAATTGAGCGTACCTTTTGCACACGGTGCCCGTTTTGGGCCCATAAGTACTTTTGGGAAATGTAGCGACCCTTATGGATTGAACGCACCACTTCATCGTGACGTACGAGGGATTTCAGCCATTTTTAGAAAGAATGAGCACTTGCATATTTGGAACGCTTGGAGAGTCAGCGTACGAAGAATTGAGCGTACCTTTTGCTTACGGTGTTCGTTTTGGGCCCATAAGTTCTTTTTGGAAATGTAGCAACCCTATAAGTACTTTTTGGAAACGTAGCGACCCTTTTGGATTGAACTCACAACTTCGTTGTGACCTATAAGGGATTTTGGCCATTTTTTGGAAAGAGTGAGCAGTTTTATGTTTCGAAGGCTTGGATAGTTGGCGTACGAAGAATTGAGCTTAACTTTTGCACACGGTGTCCGTTTTGAGCCCAAAAGTACTTTTTGGAAATGTAGCGACTGTTTTGGATTGAACTCACCACTTCATCGAGAAGTATGACGGATTTCGGCCATTTTTCGAAAGAATTAGCACTTTTATACTTGGATGCCTTGGATAGTAGGCGTACGAAGAATTGAGCGTACCTTTTGCACACGGTGTCCGTTTCGGGCCCATAACTACTTTTTGGAAATGTAGTGACCCTTTTGGAATGAATTCAAAACTTCGTCGTGACGTATGATGGATTTCGGCCATTTTTTGAAAGAAAGAGCAATTTTATGTTTCAAGGCTTGTATAGTCGACGTATGAAGAATTGAGCTTACCTTTTGCACACGGTGTCCATTTTGGGCCCATAAGTACTTTTTGGAAACGTAGCGACCCTTTTGGATTGAACTCACCACTTCGTCGTGACGTATGACGAATTTTGGCCATTTTTTGAAGAATTAGCACTTTTATACTTGGAAGGCTTGGATAGTAGGCGTACGAAGAATTAAGCGTACCTTTTGCACACGGTGTCCGTTTTGGGCCCATAAGTACTTTTTGGAAATGTAGCGACCCTTTTGGATTGAACTCAAAACTCCGTCGTGACGTATGACGGATTTCGGCCATTTTTTGAAGAATTAGGACTTTTATACTTGGAAGGCTTGGATAGTAGGCGTACGAAGAATTGAGCGTACCTTTTGCACACGGTGTCCGTTTGGGCCCATAAGTACTTTTTGGAAACGTAGCGACCCTTTTGGATTGAACTCAAAACTCCGTCGTGACGTATGACGGATTTCGGCCATTTTTTGAAGAATTAGGACTTTTATACTTGGAAGGCTTGGATAGTAGGCGTACGAAGAATTGAGCGTACCTTTTGCACACGGTGTCCGTTTTGGGCCCATAAGTACTTTGTTGAAATGTAGCGACCCTTTTGGATTGAACTCACAACTTCATCGTGACCAATATGGGATTTTGGCCATTTTTTGGAAAGAGTGAGCAGTTTTATGTTTGGAAGGCTTGGATAGTTGGCGTACGAAGAATTGAGCGTAACTTTTGCACACGGTGTCCGTTTTGGGCCCATAAGTACTTTTTGGAAATGTAGCGACCGTTTTGGATTGAACTCACCACTTCGTCGTGACGTATGACGGATTTCGGCCATTTTTTGAAAGAATTAGCACTTTTATACTTGGAAGGCTTGGATAGTCGGCGTACGAAGAACTGATCGTACTTTTGCACACGGTGTCCGTTTTGGACCCATAAGTACTTTTTGGAAATGTAGCGATCCTTTTGGATTGAACTCAAAACTTCGTCATGACGTATGACGGATTTCGGACATTTATTGAAAGAATTCGCACTTTTATACTTGGAAGGCTTGGATTGTCGGCGTACGAAGAATTGAGCGTACCTTTTGCACACGGTGTCCGTTTTAGGCCCATAAGTACTTTTTGGAAATTAGTCGACGTACGAAGAATTGAGCGTACCTTTTGCACACGGTGTCCGTTTTAGGCCCATAAGTACTTTTTGGAAATGTAGTGACCCTTTTGGAATGAATTCAAAACTTCGTTGTGACGTATGACGGATTTCGGCCATTTTTTGAAAGAAAGAGCAATTTTATGTTTTAAGGCTTGAATAGTCGGCATACGAAGAATTGAGCGTACCTTTTGCACACGGTGTCCGTTTTGGGCCCATAAGTACTTTTTGGAAATGTAGCGACCCTTTTGGATTGAACTCACCACTTCGTCGTGACGTACGACAGATGTCGGCCATTTTTTGAAAGAATTAGCATTTTTAAACTTGGAAGGCTTGGATAGTAGGCGTACGAAGAATTGAGCGTACCTTTTGCACACGGTGTTCGTTTTGGGCCCATAAGTACTTTTTGGAAATGTAGCAACCCTTTTGGAATGAACTCAAAACTTCGTCGTGACCTATAAGGGATTTTGGCCATTTTTTGGAAAGAGTGAGCAGTTTTATGTTTGGAAGGCTTGGATAGTCGGCGTACGAAGAATTGAGCTTAACTTTTGTACACGGTGTCCGTTTTGGGCCCATAAGTACTTTTTGGAAATGTAGCGACCGTTTTGGATTGAACTCACCACTTCATCGTGACGTATGACGGATTTCAGCCATTTTTCGAAAGAATTAGCACTTTTATACTTGGATGGCTTGGGTAGTCGGCGTACGAAGAATTGAGCGTACCTTTTGTACACGGTGTCCGGTTTGGGCCCATAAGTACTTTTTGGAAATGTAGCGACCCTTTTGGAATGAACTCAAAACTTCGTCGTGACGTATGATGGATTTCGGCCATTTTTTGAAAGAAAGAGCAATTTTGTGTTTCAAGGCTTGTATAGTCAGCGTACGAAGAATTGAGCGTACCTTTTGCACACGGTGTCCGTTTTGGGCCCATAAGTACTTTTTGGAAATGTAGCGACCCTTTTGGATTGAACTCACTACTTCGTCGTGACCTATAAGGGATTTTGGCCATTTTTTGGAAAGAGTGAGCAGTTTTATGTTTGGAATGCTTGGATGGTCGGCGTACGAAGAATTGAGCTTAACTTTTGTACACGGTGTCCGTTTTGGGCCCATAAGTACTTTTTGGAAATGTGGGGGCCCATAAGTACTTTTTGGAAATGTAGCGACTGTTTTGGATTGAACTCACCACTTCGTCGTGACGTATGATGGATTTCGGCCATTTTTCGAAAGAATTAGCACTTTTATACTTGGATGGCTTGGATAGTCGGCGTACGAAGAATTGAGCGTACCTTTTGTACACGGTGTCCGATTTGGGCCCATAAGTACTTTTTGGAAATGTAGTGACCCTTTTGGAATGAATTCAAAACTTCGTCGTGACGTATGACGGATTTCGGCCATTTTTTGAAAGAACGAGCACTTCTATATTTGGAACGCTCGGATAGTCGACGTACGAAGAATTGAGCGTACCTTTTGTACACGGTGTCCGATTTGGGCCCATAAGTACTTTTTGGAAATGTAGCGCCCCTTTTGGATTGAACTCACAACTTCGTCGTGACCTATGACGGATTTCGGCCATTTTTTGAAAGAACGAGCACTTCTATATTTGGAACGCTCGGATAGTCGACGTACGAAGAATTGAGCGTACCTTTTGCACACGGTGTCCGTTTTGGGCCCATAAGTACTTTTTGGAATTGTAGCAACCCTTTTGGACTGAACTCACAACTTCGTCGTGACCTATGAGGGATTTTGGCCATTTTTTGGATAGAGTGAGCAGTTTTATGTTTGAAGGCTTGGATAGTCGGCGTACGTAGAATTGAGCGTACCTTTTTGCACAAGGTGTCCGTTTTGGGCCCATAAGTACTTTTTGGAAATGTAGCGACCCTTTTGGATTGAACTCACAACTTCGTCGCGACCTATAAGGGATTTCGGCCATTTTTCAAAAGAATGAGCAATTTCATGTTTGGAAGGCTTGGATAGTCGGCGTACGAAGAATTGAACGTAACTTTTGCACACGGTGTCCGTTTTGGCCCCATAAGCACTTTTTGGAAATGTAGCGGCCCTTTTGGACTGAACTCACCACTTCGTCGTGACGCATGACAGATTTTTGCCATTTTCTGTAAGAATTAGCACTTTTATACTTGGAAGGCTTGAATAGTCGGCGTACGAAGAACTGAGCGTACCTTTTGCACACGGTGTCCGTTTTGGGCCCATAAGTACTTTTTGGAAATGTAGCGACCCTTTTGGATTGAACTCAAAAGTTCTTCATGACGTAGGATGGATTTTGGCCATTTTTT
This sequence comes from Olea europaea var. sylvestris, assembly GCF_002742605.1. Lineage (NCBI taxonomy): Eukaryota > Viridiplantae > Streptophyta > Magnoliopsida > Lamiales > Oleaceae > Olea > Olea europaea. The sequence goes on along the minus strand of NW_019252936.1, from coordinate 986 downwards.
GAAAGAATTAGCACTTTTATACTTGGAAGGCTTGGATAGTCGACGTACGAG
>NW_019252936.1:0-649 GCF_002742605.1 Olea europaea var. sylvestris | reverse complement strand
GAATTGAGCGTACCTTTTGCACACGGTGTCCATTTTGGGCCCACAAGTACTTTTTTGAAATGTAGCGACCGTTTTGGATTGAACTCACCACTTCGTCGTGACGTATGACGGATTTCGGCCATTTTTTGAAAGAATTAGCACTTTTATACTAGGAAGGCTTGGATAGTCGGCGTACGAAGAATTGAGCGTACCTTTTGCACACGGTGTCCGTTTTGTGCCCATAAGTACTTCTTGGAAATGTGGCGACCCTTTTGGATTGAACTCAAAAGTTCGTCGTGACGTATGACGGATTTCGGCCACTTTTCGAAAGAAAGAGCAATTTTATTTTTGAAGGCTTGGACAGTCGGCGTACGAAGAATTGAGCGTACCTTTTGCACACGGTTTCCGTTTTGGGCCCATAAGTACTTTTTGGAAATGTAGCGACCCTTTTGGATTGAATTCAAAACTTCGTCGTGACGTATGACGAATTTCAGCCATTTTTTGAAGGAAAGAGCAATTTTATATTTGAAGGCTTGGATAGTCGGCGTATGAAGAATTGAGCGTACCTTTTGCACACGGTGTCCGTATTGGGCCCATAAGTACTTTTTGGAAATGTTGCGACCCTTTTGGATTGAACTCACAACTTCGTCGTGACCTATAAGGGATTTCG
>NW_019252935.1:0-1231 GCF_002742605.1 Olea europaea var. sylvestris | reverse complement strand
TGTTGATGTTAGATTTCACTTTATAAGGGATATAATTTCACAAGGAGTTGTGAAACTTGAAAAGATTTCTACTAATTTTAACCTCGCTGATGCAGGTACAAAGGTGTTGCCCCTTAACAAGGTTTTGGATTGCTTGAACCTGTTGAACATCACTGCACGCTGATTTGAGTATCTAATATGAGTGCCAATGATGTCTAAAAATTGGGAGTAACCACACTGTGAGTGAATGTGGATCATTGTACCAAGGTAGAGATTAAAACGTTGTGGCAAAATGATGCAATTGTGTGAGTTGACCAGCTGATTTTTCCTTATTAATTTTAAAGTGTTGGCTGGTTTGTTAGAAACGTAATTTCATTTACAAAATTGTGTTTTTTCTAATGGACGCCCATGATAATGCCATGTGTCAACCCCATATCCATTAGATGGCTAACCATTTGGTGACTCATATAAAATGGAGCCCTAGGGTTGAGACGCGTGATTTTTTTGGTTTTCTAGAGACTTCTCTCTACTCTAGCTGTTTGATTTCTTCTTATCCTTCTCTCTAAAAATCAAAGATCTCATTTGATTTTCATCACTTTCTCAAATCAGTTTTTGTAATGTTGAGTGATTCTTTCACTAAGAAGTGGTGTGTGTTCTTGTGTGAACCTTTTTTTGCGAAGTGAGAAGATCGAATCTTCTGTGATCTTGGGTGATTCTGGTCTGAGTGTGAAAACACCCAGATTTCTAAGCCTTGGTTAAAGATCGACTGGCCGTGGGTTGTTCTGCAGACAGAAGCACTTATATTCTTGGGCAATTCTTCGATCTGTTATTGCCTTAGGGCATTTTTAAATGAGATCTAATTTTCTTGTCATTCGATTTTGTATTACTACACATTTTATTGTTGTAATCTCTAATATTTCTTGGAACCTCCTCTTTACATCTCTTTTTTTAAATAAGCGCGCACCTTTCATGCACGATAGTGAAGAACTCAAGATGTTTTTGAGACCATGTCTGAAAGTTCAGAAGAATTATTCTTTGTTGAAAATTGTAATACACAAGTTCTGCACAGCCTAAATTTTTTAACCTTCAAATGAAAGTTGAGTTTGGGTGACATTCATAAGGTATATCATGTGTACACGCGTACGAATTTTATAATTTTTTAACTTCCACAGAAATCAAATTATGATTAATAATTTCAAATTCAAAGAATTTGTTTTGTTTCTAGTAATTCTTGCTAATTGCATATTGCATG
>NW_019252934.1:0-1231 GCF_002742605.1 Olea europaea var. sylvestris | reverse complement strand
TAAGTACTTTTTGGAAATGTAGCGACCATTTTGGATTGAACACACCACTTCATCGTGACGTATGAGGGATTTTACCCATTTTTTGAAGGAATGAGCACTTGCATATTTAGAACGCTTGGAGAGTCGACGTACGAATTTGCACACGGTGTCAGTTTTGGGCCCATAAGTAATTTTTGGAAATGTGGCGACCGTTTTGGATTGAACTCACCACATCATCGTGACGTACAAGGGATTTTGGCCATTTATTGAAAGAATGAACGCTTGTATATTTAGAACGCTTGGAGAGTCGACGGACGAAGAATTGAGCGTAATTTTTGCACACGGCGTCCGTTTTGCGCCCATAAGTACTTTTTGGAAATGTAGCGACCGTTCTGGATTGAACTCACCACTTCGTCTTGACGCACGAGGGATTTTGGCCATTTTTTGAAAGAATGAGCACTTGCAGATTTGGAATGCTTGGATTGTTTGCGTACGAAGAATTGAGCTTAACTTTTGCACACGGTGTCGATTTTGGGCCCATAAGAATTTTTTGGAAATGTAGCGACCATTTTGGATTGAACTCACAACTTCACCATGACGTACCAGTGATTTTGGCCATTTTTCGAAGGAACGAGCCCTTGAATATTCAGAACGCTTGGAGAGCCGGTGGACGAAGAATTGAGCGTAACTTTTGCCCACGATGTCCATTTTGCACCCATAAGTACTTTTTAGAAATGTAGTGACCGTTTTGGATTGAACTCACCACTTCGTCGTGACTTATGAAGGGTTAAGGCCATTTTTCAAAAGAATGAGCACATGCATATTTGGATCGCTTGGATTGTCGGCGTATGAAGAATTGAGCGTAACTTTGGCACACGTGTTCGTTTTGCGCCCATAAGTACTTTTTGGAAATGTAGCGACCGTTTTGGATTAAACTCACCACTTCATCGTGACGTATGAGGGATTTCTGCCATTTTTGGAAAGAATGAGCACTTGCATATTTGGAACGCTTGGATTGTCGGCGTACGAAGAATTGAGCGTAACTTTTGCACACGACGTCCGTTTTAGGCCCATAAGTACTTTTTGGAAATGTAGCGACCATTTTGGATTGAACTCACAACTTCACCATGACGTACCAGTGATTTTGGCCATTTTTCGAAGGAATGAGTGCTTGAATATTCAGAACGCTTGGAGAGCCGGTGGACGAAGAATTGAGCGTAACTTTTGCCCACGATGTCCATTTTGCACCCAT
>NW_019252933.1:0-1231 GCF_002742605.1 Olea europaea var. sylvestris | reverse complement strand
TACCGAAGTAGAGCGGCTCAGACTTGTTTTAGAAAAGGATAGTGGAAAAGTCAAAGCAATCAACTTCGCTACTCAACCAATAGTTGGAGTGGCGAAATCAGTGTTGATCAAAGCAGGTCCTTTCGAGGGAAGGACAAATTTATCTACAGTTCAGATGGATGATTTCAAGCTTATTCTAGGATTGGAATTTTTTCAGGATACTAAGACAGCAGTGTTGCCATATTTCGATTCGTTAATGATGATGGGTAATAAGCCGTTTGTCATCCCTACACAGGTTGGGAGGATGGGCGAGAAGAGTATCTCAGCCATGCAATTTAGTAAGGGTTTCAAGAGAAATGAACCCTCTTTTTGTACACTTTTCGATTAGAGGAGATCGAAGAAGCAAATGGTCCTATTCCAAAACCCATTAAAAGGCTTATTCGGGAATTTGAGGATATCATGCCGGAAGAATTACCAAAAAAATTACCACCAAGAAGGACGATTGATAATGAGATTGAACTCATTCCAGGCGCCAAACCTCCTTCCAGGGCACCATACCGTATGTCTCAACCCGAGCTTGAAGAGCTTAGGAAGCAATTGGGGGAAATGCTGGAGAGTGGAATCATTGTGCCTGTGAAGTCACCATATGGAGCTCCTGTATTGTTTCAGAAAAAGGCCGATAGTTCTCTTAGAATGTGCTGCGACTATCGAAGCTTAAACAAGATCACTATAAAGAATAGCTATCCTATCCCACTGGTTGCGGATTGCTTCGATCGACTGAGTCGGGCGAAGTATTACACAAAAATTGATCTTAGGTCCGGATACTGGCAACTTCGGATCAAGGAGGGAGACGAAGCAAAAACTACGGTGGCAACCAAATATGGAGCTTTTGAATTTAAAGTGATGCCTTTTGGTTTGACAAACGCTCCAGCAACATTTTGTACTATGATGAATCAGGTACTTCACGGGTTCTTAGATGATTTTGTCGTGGTGTGCTTGGATGACATAGTAATCTACAGCGAGACATTGGAGGAACATGTCCAACATGTGAGGCAAGTTTTTAATCGGCTACGAGAGAATGAACTTTATGCTAAGCCGTCTAAATGCTCATTTGCTCAGACATCTATCAGTTTCTTGGGTCACATCATTGAACAAGGTAAAATCCACACGGATTCGAAGAAGGTTACAGCCATCAAAGATTGGCAACCACCAAAAACCGTACATGATGTACGTTCATTTCTTGGGTTATGCA
>NW_019252932.1:0-1231 GCF_002742605.1 Olea europaea var. sylvestris | reverse complement strand
AGTAATAAAACACCAAATAAAAGGCAACGGAAAAAAGGACAAATAACACCAAGTAAAATGGATGCAAAGTCGAGGCAAGAGTTAAACTATTTGAGTCTAGCATTTTGTAGTCCAATAACTTTCCTACGTTGAACTTCTTAGTTCTAGGGTCTTCAGTTTTGTATTTCTTCTCCAAGGATTCTCATAGTTCCTTTGCAAAATTCTTAGAACTATGCACATTATACAATGTGTTGTCCAACTCATTCAGTATGTAATTATTGCACAAGAAATCTGAATATTTCCAAGCATCCAATGATATTAATGATGCTTTATTATTTTCCCCTTCTTACATAGGAGAGCATCTTCATTCAAGTATTTCGTTAAGTTTAAGGTTGTAAGATAGAACGACACTTTCTGTTGTCATTTCTTAAAATCAACCCTACTAGGAATCACAATTATAGGAACCAAGTTAGGAACAATTCCTTCTGAAGTTCCCATATTCAAAGTAGTGTCGATATTTTTAACCGTATTTCATTTTACACAAAACAGAAGATAAACAAAATCAAAATTCGAGGAGTAGAAGAGATCAAACAAAAATGAAATCAATTTAATCGAGTTTAAATTAAATATATAAAAAGATACCACTTAAATGCAAAAATCGACATAAGATTGTTGTTTTTGAAAAATGGATTTGAGTGATTTCTTTAGCAAAATTTGAACTTACCAACCTTACCAAAATTGGAAAGAGTAACAGCAAAAAATAAATAATAAAATACCAAATAAATGCCAAGGAAAAAGGACAAAATAACACCAAGTAAAATGGATGCAAAGTCAAGACAAGAGTTAAACTCTTTATCCTTGAATCGATTTTGTCCCTCAACGGTGCCTATGGATGATAGCAATCAACTCCCAAGATACAACAACTATCTTCTTGTTTACAGACTCCAAAACCACAAGAACAACAAACAAAAAAATGGATTTTGTACTCCTTTCTTTTGCAATGAAAGACAGAATTTTGGCAAGGAAAATATGAATTTTATGTTATGTTAAAATTGCATATGATTGGGATGTAGTAATGGACGTTCCAATGATCTTATTTATAGAAGAGGAGATGACGTAGGAGAAGAGATATGCCCCAAAACTCACCAACTTTCATGAAGGGTCGCAACCTATTCTTTCGCTAGTTATTTGCAAACGGTTTTATTTTATGCAGAAATCCGTCGCCCAAGCGATAGTCTTATCGCTAGCTCAA
>NW_019252931.1:476-1231 GCF_002742605.1 Olea europaea var. sylvestris | reverse complement strand
CAAGGTGTGCGGGAACAAGCGTAGTCTTATAGCATCATCGGAGATACCTTGGTATCTGAAGTGTTGACACATATCAAGAAATCAAGATATGTGTGTATGCAGATTCGCACTAGCCATCCCATGGTATTGATGCCCATTCTGAAACAGTTGAATCACGTTTGTCTTCAGTTGGAAGTTCGGTTGCCCAAATGGAGGATATTTAATACTAGATTGACTTTGCACCACCAATGGTGCCATGAAATCCCCAAGTACCGTATTTTCATCCTCTTCCACTGCCAAACCTTCGTTGAGTGGAATTCCCGGTCGATTTTACTCGTTAGCCATTTGTTGTACCACTCTTGCTTCTCTTTGCCTGTGACGGAATGTGCGTTCGATCTCTGGATCTATAGGGACCAAGTCTTGATCAGGTGCTCCTTGCATGCAAGCGCTGATATGGCAGAATTAACACAAAAATTCAATATAAACAATAATTAAATAAATCTAATAAAATTAACAAGTACTGAAATGAATAAGTTCGAATTAGTGTCACAAAAGATAGAATTAAATCTAAAATTTAATCCCCGGCAACGGCGCCAAAAACTTGTTCGCGTATTTATTTGTTTCAATTTTAAAATCCACCGTAAGTGTACGGTTCGTTAACAAGTAGTAAAATGGACTATGAGTCCAAGTATCGTTCCCACGAGGATTGAATTAGCTCTAATTAGACTAATGTGACCTTAACCGAATCTAATTGAATGAAAATTTGGTTTAAATGT
>NW_019252931.1:0-371 GCF_002742605.1 Olea europaea var. sylvestris | reverse complement strand
TCCCCTAATTAAATGACTCAACAACTCAATTAAAATGTAAATATGCAATGTTGTAAATGAAATTGTAGAAATAAGTTGAAATAAAATCATTGGGATATCAAATCCCCATTTGATTTCTATAAACCCTAATTTCACAAATCCAATTAATCAATGGAAAATTGTCAATTCGATGTTCCTACGCCTATCTAATATACTCTCTCGATATATATTAGATCTATTTCTGCATATCATCAGCCTATATTTCTATGGATGATGTAACATACAAAAACGCATGAAATTGTAGGAATTCCCTACAATTTTGAGTTGAAGAAACCGCCAGACATTCAAGAGGTCAGTATGATGCACCCTCAATCCACTCTCACTGACTCAAA
>NW_019252930.1:0-1231 GCF_002742605.1 Olea europaea var. sylvestris | reverse complement strand
AAAACTACTTATGGGCCCAAAACGGACACCGTACGCAAAAGTTACGCTCAATTTTTCGTACGCCGACTATCCAAGCTTTCCAATTATGCAAGTGCTCATTCTTTCAAGAAATGGCTAAAATCCCTCATACGTCACGACGAAGTGGTGAGTTCAATCCAAAATCGTCTCTACATTTCCAAAAAGTACTTATGGGCCCAAAACGAACACCGTGCGCAAAAGTTACGCTCTATTCTTCGCACGCCGACTATCCAAGCGTTCCAAATATGCAAGTGCTCATTCTTTCAAAAAATCCCTAAAATCCCTCATACGTCACGATGAAGTTGTGAGTACAATCCATAACGGTCGCTACATTTCCAAAAAGTACTTATGGGCCCAAAACGGACACCGTACGCGAAAGTTACGCTCAATTCCTCGTACGCCGACTATCCAAGCGTTCCAAATATGCAAGTGCTCATTCTTTCAAAAAATCCCTAAAATCCCTCATACGTCACGATGAAGTTGTGAGTACAATCCATAACGGTCGCTACATTTCCAAAAAGTACTTATGGGCCCAAAACGGACACCGTACGCGAAAGTTACGCTCAATTCCTCGTACGCCGACTATCCAAGCGTTCCAAATATGCAAGTGCTCATTCTTTCAAAAAATCCCTAAAATCCCTCATACGTCACGATGAAGTTGTGAGTACAATCCATAACGGTCGCTACATTTCCAAAAAGTACTTATGGGCCCAAAACGGACACCGTACGCGAAAGTTACGCTCAATTCCTCGTACGCCGACTATCCAAGCGTTCCAAACGTGCAAGTGCTCATTGTTTCAAAAAATGGCTAAAGTCCCTCATACGTCACGATGAAGTTGTGAGTTCAATCCAAAACGGTTGCCTCATTTCCAAAAACTACTTATGGGCCCAAAACGGACACCGTACGCAAAAGTTACGCTCAATTTTTCGTACGCCGACTATCCAAGCTTTCCAAATATGCAAGTGCTCATTCTTTCGAGAAATGGCTAAAATCCCTCATACGTCACGACGAAGTGGTGAGTTCAATCCAAAACCGTCTCTACATTTCCAAAAAGTACTTATGGGCCCAAAACGAACACCGTGCGCAAAAGTTACGCTCTATTCTTCGCACGCCAACTATCCAAGCGTTCCAAATATGCAAGTGCTCATTCTTTCAAAAAATGGCTATAATCCCTCATACGTCACGACGAAGTTGTGAGTTCAATCCAAAACG
>NW_019252929.1:0-1231 GCF_002742605.1 Olea europaea var. sylvestris | reverse complement strand
ATTTCAATTTCGCTTTCATCCTATACACCGTTTATTGATTGTGAACAATATTTTCCATCATAATCAATCATACCGCATGTCTGATTACTTGATTCATAAGTGATTCAATTATATAATGTTCACAGCTTCAAGTATATGACATCGATCCATCCAACTTAAAGACAATGCTACCTATATGAGTAATGTTCCATACATGTAACCAAGAAAACCTCATATACCAAGAGACATGCATTTCAGTGACGCAGGGCATGCAGGCATGAGTACAACTGGCCAATTTGATAAATCCAAACCACGATTGCTAATGATTGCAGATGAACGAAACAAACATTCAAGTGATTTTAATGACAATGCAAAGATGATTTCGTTGGTCCACCATAAGGCAAAAGACTCCTTTTTTATTTTCATACTCTGATCGACCAGCAGACAACACACGAACATTATTCGATGGAGTTAGAGGCATGTCATATCAATTTTCCAATAGAGCCGCTAACCAAACTTGCAGATGATGTACCACAATCAGATGTAAGTTGTTAAAGATTTTGGTTTAAAAGTTACAAATCACTTGTCATATGTTAACGACCATAGGCCACAATCATATGCTCATTGAAACTTTATTAAATGTTCAATAACAGGTGCTTTATGAGTTGAAGAAGAAGTTGAATGGTCAAATCTCTGAACTCCAATGGAAGAATATAGATTTAACTATATAGTTTAATTATGTCAAGTCACAGTTATCATCGATAAAGATGGATAGGAATAATAAGATAAATTATATTTTCCGCATGCAAAGTGATATTAAATCCGACATGGTGGACATAAAGGTTGAACACGACAATTTTGTCAGATTCTGTGACTGTTCTGATATCAAGTACAATGGATGCAATATTGAAAAAAGTTCAACGAGAAAAAAATGTAGGGCAAGTTGATGGAGTTGCAGAAGAATTAGTGAAAGTATGTACATCTATAGTTACCAACACTTTTCATGATCAATATTTGACATTGACATTTAATTTTTGTTTTACATTCAGGATAGTAATGTTGAACGAACACTGGACAAGAAAGGTAAAGGTAAGATGGACCATGCTGATGAAATTGAATACCCATACTCTCATTTGATGCCATCATTCGATTTGGGGGTTGCATCAACTCAAACCACTTCAAATCTTGTCAAGTTATTTGACATGTATAAATCCAAAGAAACACAATAGGTTGACGTGGTGAAGGAGACCGA
>NW_019252928.1:0-1231 GCF_002742605.1 Olea europaea var. sylvestris | reverse complement strand
TTTTTTTTTAAGGCAGATATAAAATTTTCAAACTTCATTTACCTCAATTTCATTGATCATCCCTAATCCTCTTAGAATATGTGAAAAAGGTTCATGAGCCGAGGTTTGGTAAAGATATCGGCTAATTCGTCCTCGGTCTGGATAAATTCTAATTCGATATTTCCTTTTTGTGCGTGATCACGAAGAAAATGGTGTCTAATTTCAATATGCTTTGTTCGTGAGTGTAAGACGGGATTTTTAGACAAATTTATGGTACTAGTATTGTCACATAAAATAGGCACATGATCATAAGTCAAATGATAATCACATAGAGTTTGTTTCATCCAAAGTGTTTGTGCACAACAACTAGCAGCCGAAATGTATTTCGCCTCGACGGTGGATAGTGCAACGAAATTTTGTTTCTTACTAGACCAAGACACAAGTGCAAAGCCTAGAAACTAACAATTTTCACTAGTACTTTTACGATCAACATTACATCCGGACCAATCTACATCTGAGTAATTAATTAAGTCAATGTGAGTGCATTTTGGATACCAAAGTCCCAAAGTTCTAGTTCCATTTAGATAACAAAAAATTCTTTTTATGGCCTTTAATTGTGACTCTTTAGGATTAGATAGAAAATGAGCACATAAGCAAACATTGAACATAATATCGAGCCTACTCGCAGTTAAATAAATAAGAGATCCGATCATACCTCGATATTTCGTGACGTCCACGGATATGCCTTGCTCATCTTTACGAAGTTTTAGGGATGAGCTCATTAGTTATTGGTGTGTTCATCGGTTTAATGTCATGCATATCAAATTTCTTAAGCATGTCTAAAATGTATTTATTTTGATTTATGAAAATTCCTTCTTTTGTTTGTTTATTTTGAAGACCAAGGAAGAATTTTAATTCATCCATCATGCTCATTTCAAATTCTTTGCTCATGCAATTTTAAAATTCTTCTACGATATCGTCAACATAAATTTGAACAATGAGCATATCCTTGTTATGATTTTTTTCAAAGAGTGTGGTATTTGCTTTTTCAATTGAGAAACCATTTGAGAGAAGAAATTTGCTCAACCGTTCGTACCAAGCTCTAGGAGCTTGTTTCAAACCGTAAAGAGCTTTTATAAGTTTAAATACATGATCCGGATACTTGTGATCTTTGAAATTGGCTGCTCAGCAAAAACTTCTTCTTGAATAAAACCATTTAGAAATGCACTTTTAACATCGATTTGATGAAGTG
>NW_019252927.1:0-1231 GCF_002742605.1 Olea europaea var. sylvestris | reverse complement strand
CAATTTCGTAATTCGGTGTCGGAATCGGCTAAATTTTGACTGATTGATCGGAAACAAAAATCGCGCCGGGGCAATTTCGTCATATTTCGCGACGGTGGCGGAATCGGCTAAAATTTAACTGATTGGTCGGAAACAAAAATCGCACCGGGGGCAATTTCGTCATTTTTCGCGACGGTGTCGGAATCGGCTAAAATTTGACTGATTGATCGGAAACAAAAATCGCGCCGGAGGCAATTTCGTAATTCGGTGTCGGAATCGGCTAAAATTTGACTGATTGATCTGAAACAAAAATCGTGCCGGGGCAATTTCGTCATATTTCGCGATGGTGGCGGAATCGTCTAAAATTTGACTGATTGATCGGAAACAAAAATAGCGTTGGGGGCAATTTCGTCATTTTTCGCGACGGTGTCGGAATCGGCTAAAGTTTGACTGATTGATCGGAAACAAAAATTTTGCCGGGGGCAATTTCGTCATTTTTCCCGACGTTGTCGGAATCGGATAAAATTTGACCGATTGATCTGAAACAAAAATCGCGACGTGGGCAACTCCGTCATATTTCGCGACGATGGCGGAATCGGCTAAAATTTGACTGATTGATCGAAAACGAAAATCGCGGCGGGGACAATTTCTTCATTTTTCGTGACGGTGTCGGAATCGGCTAAAATTTGTCTGATTGATCGGAAACAAAAATCGCGCCGGGGGCAGTTTCGTCATTTTTAGTGACGGTGTCGGAATCGGCTATAGTTTGACAGATTTATCGGAAACAAAAATCGCGACGGGGGCAATTTCGTCATATTTCGGGACGGTGGCGGAATCGGCTAAAATTTGACTGAATGATCGGAAACAAAAATCGCGCCGGGGGCAATTTCGTCATTTTTCGCGACGGTCGGAATCAGCTAAAATTTGACTGATTGATCGGAAACAAAAATCGCGGCGGGGGCAATTTCGTCATTTTTCGCGACGGTGTCCGAATCGGCTAAAATTTGGCTGATTTATCGGAAGCAAAAATCGCTCCGCGGCCAATTTCGTCATTTTTCGCGACGGTGTCGGAATTGGCTAAAATTTGACTGATTGATCGGAAACAAAAATCGCGCCGTGAGCAATTTCGTCATATTTCGCGACGGTGTCGGAATATGCTAAAATTTGAATGATTGATCGGAAACAAAAATCGCGCCGGGGGCAATTTCGTCATTTTCCGCGACGATGTCGGAATCGGCTAAAATTGAATGAT
>NW_019252926.1:0-1232 GCF_002742605.1 Olea europaea var. sylvestris | reverse complement strand
TATTTCCGATCAAACTGCCAAATTTCAGCCAATTACGAGACAGTCGAGAAAAATGATGAAATTGCCCCCGGCGCGGTTTTTGTATCCGATCAACAAGTCAAATTTCAGCCAATTTCGACATAGTGGCGAAAAATGACGAAATTACACCCGGCGAGGTTTTTGTTTCCTCTCAACCTGTCAAATTTGAGCCCATTCCGACACAGTCGAGAAAAATGACGAAATTGCCCCCGGCGCGATTTTTGTTTCCGATCAACAAGTCAAATTTCAGCTAATTCCGACACAGTCGAGAAAAATGACGAAATTGCCCCCGGCGCGATTTTTATTTCCGATCAAACTCCCAAATTTCAGCAAATTTCGAGACAGTCGAGAAAAATGACGAAATTGCCCCCGGCGCGATTTTTATTTCCGATCAAACTCCCAAATTTCAGCAAATTTCGAGACAGTCGAGAAAAATGACGAAATTGCCCCCGGCGCGATTTTTATTTCCGATCAAACTCCCAAATTTCAGCAAATTTCGAGACAGTCGAGAAAAATGACGAAATTGCCCCCGGCGCGATTTTTATTTCCGATCAAACTCCCAAATTTCAGCAAATTTCGAGACAGTCGAGAAAAATGACGAAATTGCCCCCGGCGCGATTTTTGTTTCCGATCAACCAGTCAAATTTTAGCCAATTCCGACACAGTCGCGAAAAATGACGAAATTTTCCCGGCGCGATTTTTCTTTCAGATCAATCTGTCAAATTTGCGCCCATTCCGACACAGTCGAGAAACATGACGAAATTGACCCCGGCGCGATTTTTATTTCTGATTAAACTACCAAATTTCAGCCAATTCTGACACAGTCGAGAAAAATGACGAAATTGCCCCCGGGGCGATTTTTGTTTCCGATCGACAAGTCAAATTTCAGCCAATTCTGACACAGTCGCAAAAAATGATGAAATTGCCCCGGCGCGATTTTTGTTCCCGATAAACCTTTCAAATTTGAGCCCATTCCGACGCAGTCGAGAAAAATGACGAAATTGCCCCCAGCGCGATTTTTATTTCCTATCAAACTACCAAATTTCAGCCAATTCCGAGACAGTCGAGAAAAATGACGAAATTGCCCCCGGTGCGGTTTTTGTTTCCGATCAACAAGTCAAATTTCGGCTGATTCCGACACAGTCGCGAAAAATGACGAAATTTCCCCGGCGCGATTTTTGTTTTCGATCAATCTGTCAAATTTGAGCCCATTC
>NW_019252925.1:0-44331 GCF_002742605.1 Olea europaea var. sylvestris | reverse complement strand
TTTTGATTTCGTGATAACATCGGGTTTGTTCTGTTTGGCGAATTGCTAGTCTTATTCGATTGGAATCGAGCCAATGAAAAGTGCTTTTTGAATTGACGAAAACTTCGGGTTTGATCGTTTTCGACTAATTGCTATTCTAATTTGATTGGAATCGAGTCAATGAAAAGTGGTTTTTGATTTCATGATAACTTCGGGTTTGATCATTTTCGGCAAATTGCTAGTCTAGTTCGATTGGAATCGAGCCAATGAAAAGTAGATTTCGATTTCATAATAACTTCGAGTTTGATCGTTTTCGAAAAATTACTGTCTAATTCGGTTGGAATCGAGCCAATGTAAAGTGGTTTTCAATTTCATGATAACTTCGGGTTTGATCATTTTCGGCAAATTGCTAGTCCAATTCGATTGGAATAGAGCCAATGAAAATTTGTCTTTGATTTCATGATAACTTCGGGCTTGTGCCTTTTTGGAGAAATGCTAGTCTAATTCGATTGGAATCGAGCCAATGAAAAGTGGGTTTTGATTACATGATAACCTCTGATTTGTTCTTTTTCGTGAATTGCTAGTCTAACTCGGTTGGAATCGAGACAATGAAAAGTGGTATTTGATTTCATGAAAACTACGGGTTTGATCGTTTTCGGTGAATTGCTAGTCTAATTCGATTGGAATCGATTCGATTGGAATCGAGCCAATGAAAAGTGGTTTTAATTTCATGATAACTTCGGGTTTGATCGTTTTCGGTGAATTGCTAGTCTAATTCGATTGGAATCGAGCTAATGAAAAGTGGTTTTGATTTCATGATAACTTCGGGTTAGTTCGTTTTCGGCTAATTGCTAGTCTAATTTGATTGGAATCGAGTCAATGAAAAGTGGTTTTTGATTTCATGATAACTTCGGGTTTGATCATTTTCGGCGAATTGCTAGTCGAATTCGATTGGAATCGAGCCAATGAAAAGTGGATTTCGATTTCATAATAACTTCGAGTTTGATCGTTTTCGAAAAATTACTGTCTAATTCGGTTGGAATCGAGCCAATGTAAAGTGGTTTTCAATTTCATGATAACTTCGGGTTTGATCATTTTCGGCAAATTGCTAGTCCAATTCGATTGGAATAGAGCCAATGAAAATTTGTCTGTGATTTCATGATAACTTCGGGGTTGTTCCTTTTTGGAGAAATGCTAGTCTAATTCGATTGGAATCGAGCCAATGAAAAGTGGCTTTTGATTACATGATAACCTCCGATTTGCTCTTTTTCGTGAATTGCTAGTCTAACTCGATTGGAATCGAGACAATGAAAAGTGGTTTTTGATTTCATGAAAACTTCGGGTTTGATCGTTTTCGGTGAATTGCTAGTCTAATTCGATTGGAATTGATTCGATTGGAATCGAGCCAATGAAAAGTGGTTTTAATTTCATGATAACTACGGGTTTAATCGTTTTCGATGAATTGCTAGTCTAATTCGATTGGAATCGAGCTAATGAAAAGTGGTTTTGATTTCATGATAACTTCGAGTTTGTTCATTTTTGGCGAATTGCTAGTCTAATTAGATTGGAATCGAGCCAATGAACAGTGGCTTTCGATTTCATGATAACTTCGGGTTTGTTCATTTTTGGAGAAATGCTAGCCTAATTCGATTGGAGTCGAACCAATGAAAAGTAGTTTTTGATTTCACGATAATTTCGCTTTTGTTCATTTTGTGCAAATCGCTAGTCTAATTCGATTGGAATCGAGCCAGTGAAAAGTGGTTTTTAATTTCACGATAAATACGGGTTTGATCGATTTCGGCTAATTTGATTGGAATTGAGCAGATGAAAAGTGATTTGGATTTCATGATAACTTCGGGTTTGTTCATTTTTGGCGAATTGCTGGTCTAATTAGATAGGAATCGAGCCAATGAAAAGTGGCTTTCCATTTCATGATAACTTCCGATTTGTTCGTTTTTGGCGAATTACTGGTCTCGATTGGAATCGAGATAACTTCGAGTTTGTTCATTTTGGCGAATTGCTGGTCTAATTAGATAGGAATCGAGCCAATGAAAAGTGGCTTTCCATTTCATGATAACTTCCGATTTGTTCGTTTTTGGCGAATTACTGGTCTCGATTGGAATCGAGATAACTTCGAGTTTGATCGTTTTCGAAAAATTACTGTCTAATTCGGTTGGAATCGAGCCAATGTAAAGTGGTTTTCAATTTCATGATAACTTCGGGTTTGATCATTTTCGGCAATTGCTAGTCCAATTCGATTGGAATAGAGCCAATGAAAATTTGTCTGTGATTTCATGATAACTTCGGGTTTGTTCCTTTTTGGAGAAATGCTAGCCTAATTCGATTGGAGTCGAACCAATGAAAAGTAGTTTTTGATTTCACGATAATTTCGCGTTTGTTCATTTTGTGCGAATCGCTAGTCTAATTCGATTGGAATCGAGCCAGTGAAAAGTGGTTTTTGATTTCACGATAAATACGGGTTTGATCGATTTCGGCTAATTCGATTGGAATTGAGCTAATGAAAAGTGATTTGGATTTCATGATAACTTCGGGTTTGTTCCTTTTTGGAGAAATGCTAGCCTAATTCGATTGGAGTCGAACCAATGAAAAGTAGTTTTTGATTTCACGATAAATACGGGTTTGATCGATTTCGGCTAATTCGATTGGAATTGAGCTAATGAAAAGTGATTTGGATTTCATGATAACTTCGGGTTTGTTCCTTTTTGGAGAAATGCTAGCCTAATTCGATTGGAGTCGAACCAATGAAAAGTAGTTTTTGATTTCACGATAAATACGGGTTTGATCGATTTCGGCTAATTCGATTGGAATTGAGCTAATGAAAAGTGATTTGGATTTCATGATAACTTCGGGCTTGCTCGTTTTTGGAGAAATGCTAGTCCAATTCGATTGGAATTGAGCCAATGAAAAGTGGTTTTTGATTTCGTGATAACATCGAGTTTGTTCTGTTTGGCGAATTGCTAGTCTTATTCGATTGGAATCGAGCCAATGACAAGTGGTTTTTGATTTGATGAAAACTTCGGGTTTGATCGTTTTCGATGAATTGCTAGTCTAATTCAATTGGAATCGAGCCAATGAAAAGTGGTTTTTGATTTCATGAAAACATCAGGTTTGTTCGTCTCTGACAAATTGCAAGTCTAATTCGATTGGAATCGAGCCAATGAAAAGTGGTTTTTGATTTCATGATAACTTCAGGTATGTTCATTTTTGGAGACATACTAGTCTAATTCGATTGGAATCAAGCCAATGAAAAGTGGTTTTTGATTTCATGATAACTTTGAGTTTAATCATTTTCCACGAATTGTTAGTTTAATTCGATTGGAATCGAGCCAATGAAAAGTGGTTTTTGATTTCATGATAACTTCAGTATGTTCATTTTTGGAGAAATGCTAGTCTATTTCGATTGGAATCGAGCCAATGAAAAGTTGTTTTTGATTTCATGATAACTTCGGGTTTGATCATTTTCGACGAATTGCCAGTCTAATTTGATTGGAATCGAGCCAATGAAAAGTGATTTTTGATTTCAGGATAACATCGGGTTTGTTCGTTTTCGGCTAATTGCTAGTCTAATTTGATTGGAATCGAGCCAATGAAAAGTGGTTTTTGATTTGATGATAACTTCGGGTTTGATCATTTTTCGACGAATTGCTAGTCTAATTTGATTGGAATCGATGCAATGAAAAGTGGCCTTCGATTTCATAATAACTTCGGGTTTGTTCGTTTTCGAAAAATTACTGGTCTAATTCGGTTGGAATCGAGCCAATGTAAAGTGGTTTTCAATTTCATGATAACTTCAGGTTTGATCATTTTCAGCAAATTACTTGTCCAATTCGATTGGAATCGAGCCAATGAAAATTTGTCTTTGATTTCATGATAAATTCGGGTTTGTTCCTTTTGGGAGAAATGCTAGTCTAATTCGATTGGAATCGAGCCAACGAAAAGTTGTTTTTGATTACTTGATAACCTCCGGTTTGTTCTTTTTGGTGAATTACTAGTCTAACTCGATTGAGATCGAGCCAATGAAAAGTGGTTTTTGATTTCTTGAAAACTTCGGGTTTGATCATTTTCGGTGAAGTGCTAGTCTAAATCGATTGGAATCGAGCCAATGAAAAGTGGCTTTCGATTTCATGGTAACTTCGGGTTTGTTTATTTTTGGAGAAATGCTAGTGTAATTAGATTGGAGTCGAACCAATGAAAAGTGGTTTTTGATTTCACGATAATTTCGCTTTTGTTCATTTTTTGTGAATTGCCAGTCTAAATCGATTGGAATCGAGCCAGTGAAAAGTAGTTTTCGATTTCATGATAAATACGGGTTTGATCATTTTCGGCTAATTGCTAGTCCAATTCGATTGGAATTGAACTAATGAAAAGTGATTTGGATTTCATGATAACTTCGGGTTTGTTCATTTTTGGCGAATTGCTGGTCTAATTAGATAGGAATCGAGCCAATGAAAAGTGGCTTTCCATTTCATGATAACTTCGGGTTTGATCATTTTCGGCAAATTACTAGTCCAATTCGATTGGAATCGAGCCAATGAAAAGTGGTTTTAATTTCATGATAACTTCAGGTTTGATCGTTTTCGGTGAATTGCTAGTCTAATTCGATTGGAATTGAGCTAATGAAAAGTGGTTTTGATTTCATGATAACTTCCGGTTTGTTCGTTTTTGGCGAATTGCTAGTCTAATTAGATTGGAATCGAGCCAATGAACAGTGGCTTTCGATTTCATGAAAACTTCGGGTTCGTTCATTTTTGGAGAAATGCTAGCCTAATTCGATTGGAGTCGAACCAATGAAAAGTAGTTTTTGATTTCACGATAATTTCGCATTTGTTCATTTTGTGCGAATCGCTAGTCTAATTCGATTGGAATCGAGCCAATGAAAAGTGGTTTTCGATTTCATAATAACTTCGGGTTTGATCATTTTCAACAAATTGCTAGTCCAATTTGATTGGAATCGAGCCAATGAAAAGTGGTTTTTGATTTCATGATAACTTCGGGCTTGCTCGTTTTTGGAGAAATGCTAGTCTAATTCGATTGGAATCGAGCCAATGAAAAGTGGTTTTTGATTTCATGATAACTTCGGGCTTGCTCGTTTTTGGAGAAATGCTAGTCTAATTCGATTGGAATCGAGCTAATGAAAAGTGGTTTTTGATTCCGTGATAACATCGAGTTTGTTCTGTTTGGCGAATTGCTAGTCTTATTCGATTGGAATCGAGCCAATGTGAAGTGGTTTTTGATTTCATGAAAACTTCGGGTTTCTTCATTTTCGGTGAATTGCTAGTCTAATTCGATTGGAATCGAGCCAATGAAAAGTGGATTTTGACTTCATGATAACTTCAGTATATTCATTTTTGGACAAATACTAGTCTACTTCGATTGGAATCGTGCCAATGAAAAGTTGTTTTTGATTTCATGATAACTTCGGGTTTGATCATTTTCGACGAATTGCCAGTCTAATTCGATTGGAATCGAGACAATGAAAAGTCATTTTTGATTTCAGGATAACTTTGGGTTTGTTCATTTTCGGCTAATTGCTAGTCTAATTGGATTGGAATCGAGCCAATGAAAAGTGGTTTTTGATTTGATGATAACTTCGGGTTTGATCATTTTCGGCGAATTGCTAATCTAATTCGATTGGAATCGAGCCAATGAAAAGTGGCTTTCGATTTC
The DNA here is from genome assembly GCF_002742605.1 of Olea europaea var. sylvestris. Taxonomy (NCBI): domain Eukaryota; kingdom Viridiplantae; phylum Streptophyta; class Magnoliopsida; order Lamiales; family Oleaceae; genus Olea; species Olea europaea. Next base: position 38,664 of record NW_019252925.1, on the reverse strand, counting down.
ATAATAACTTCGGGTTTGATCGTTTTCGAAAAATTACTGGTCTAACTCGATTGGAATCGAGCCAATGAAAAGTGGTTTTTGATTTGATGATAACTTCGGGTTTGATCATTTTCGGCGAATTGCTAATCTAATTCGATTGGAATCGAGCCAATGAAAAGTGGCTTTCGATTTCATAATAACTTCGGGTTTGATCGTTTTCGAAAAATTACTGGTCTAACTCGATTGGAATCGAGCCAATGTAATGTGGTTTTCAATTTCATGATAATTTCGGGTTTGATCACTTTCTGCAAATTGCTAGTCCAATTGATTGGAATCGAGCCAATGAAAATTTGTCTTTGAGTTCATGATAAATTCGGGTTTGTTCCTTTTTGGAGAAATGCTAGTCTAATTCGATTGGAATCGAGCCAATGAAAAGTGGTTTTTGATTACTTGATAACCTCCGGTTTGTTCTTTTTCGTGAATTGCTAGTCTAACTCGATTGGAATCGAGCCAATGAAAAGTGGTTTTTGATTTCTTGAAAACTTCGGGTTTGATCGATTTCGGTGAAGTGCTAGTCTAATTCGATTGGAATCGAGCTAATTAAAAGTGGTTTTGATTTCATGATAACTTCGGGTTTGTTCGTTTTTGGCGAATTGTTAATCTAATTAGATTGGAATCGAGCCAATGAAAAGTGGCTTTCGATTTCATGATAACTTCAGGTTTGCTCTTTTTTGGAGAAATGCTAGTCTAATTCGATTGGAGTCGAACCAATGAAAAGTGGTTTTTGATTTCACGATAATTTCGCGTTTGTTCATTTTTTGCAAATTGCCAGTCTAAATCGATTGGAATCGAGCCAGTGAAAAGTGGTTTTTGATTTCATGATAAATACGGGTTTGATCTTTTTCGGCTAATTGCTAGTCTAATTCGATTGGAATTGAGCTAATGAAAAGTGGTTTGGATTTCATGATAACTTCGGGTTTGTTCGTTTTCGGAGATTTGCTGGTCTAATTAGATAGGAATCGAGCCAATGAAAAGTGGCTTTCCATTTCATGATAACTTCGGGTTTGTTCATTTTTGGAGAAATGCTAGCCTAATTCGATTGGAATCGAGCCAAAGAAAAGTGGTTTTCGATTTCATGATAACTTCGGGTTTGATCATTTTCGGCAAATTTTCTAGTCCAATTTGATTGGAATCGAGCCAATGAAAAGTGGTTTTTGATTTCATGATAACTTTGGGCTTGCTCGTTTTTGGAGAAATGGTAGTCTAATTCGATTGGAATCGAGCCTATGAAAAGTTGTTTTTGATATCGTGATAACATCGGGTTTGTTCTATTTGGCGAATTGCTTGTCTTATTCGATTGGAATCGAGCCAATGAAAAGTCGTTTTTGATTTAATGAAAACTTCGGGTTTGATCATTTTCGGTGAATTGCTAGTCTAACTCGATTGGAATCGAGCCAATGAAAAGTGATTTTTAATTTCATGAAAACATCGGGTTTGTTCGTCTCTGACAAATTGCAAGTCTAATTCGATTGGAATCGAGCCAATGTAAAGTGGTTTTTGATTTCATGATAACTTCAGGTATGTTCATTTTTGGAGAAATACTAGTCTAATTCGATTGGAATCGAGCCAATGTAAAGTGGTTTTTGATTTCATGATAACTTCAGGTATGTTCATTTTTGGAGAAATACTAGTCTAATTCGATTGGAATCGAGCCAATGTAAAGTGGTTTTTGATTTCATGATAACTTCAGGTATGTTCATTTTTGGAGAAATACTAGTCTAATTCGATTGGAATCGAGCCAATGTAAAGTGGTTTTTGATTTCATGATAACTTCAGGTATGTTCATTTTTGGAGAAATACTAGTCTAATTCGATTGGAATCGAGCCAATGTAAAGTGGTTTTTGATTTCATGATAACTTCAGGTATGTTCATTTTTGGAGAAATACTAGTCTAATTCGATTGGAATCGAGCCAATGTAAAGTGGTTTTTGATTTCATGATAACTTCAGGTATGTTCATTTTTGGAGAAATACTAGTCTAATTCGATTGGAATCGAGCCAATGAAAAGTGGTTTTTGATTTCTTGATAACTTCAGGTATGTTCATTTTTGGAGAAATACTAGTCTACTTCGATTGGAATAGAGCCAATGAAATGTTGTTTTTGATTACATGCTAACCTCCGGTTTGTTCTTTTTCGTGAATTGCTAGTCTAACTCGATTGGAATCGAGCCAATGGAAAGTGGTTTTTGATTTCATGAAAACTTCGGGTTTGATCGTTTTTGGTGAATTGCTAGTCTAGTTAGATTGGAATCGAGCCAATGAAAAGTGGCTTTCGATTTCATGATAACTTCGGGTTTGTTCATTTTTGGAGAAATACTAGTCTAATTCGATTGGAGTAGAACCAATGAAAAGTGGTTTTTGATTTCACGATAATTTCGTGTTTGTTCATTTTTTGCGAATTGCCAGTCTAATTCGATTGGAATCGAGCCAGTGAAAAATGGTTTTTGATTTCATGATAAATACAGGTTTGATCGTTTTCGGCTAATTGCTAGTCTAATTCGATTGGAATTGAGCTAATGAAAAGTGGCTTTCGATTTCATGATAACTTCGGGTTTGTTCATTTTTGGAGAAATGCTAGTCTAATTCGATTGGAATCGAACCAATGAAAAGTTGTTTTTGATTTCACGATAACTTCGCATTTCTTCATTTTTTTGTAAATTGCCAGTCTAATTCGATTGGAATCGAGCCAGTGAAAGGTGGTTTTTGATTTCATGATAAATACGGGTTTGATTGTTTTCAGATAATTGCTAGTCTAATTCGATTGGAATTGATCTAATGAAAAGTTGTTTGGATTTCATGTTAACTTCGGCTTTGTTCATTTTTGGCGAATTGCTAGTCTAATTAGATTGGAATCGAGCCAATGAAAAGTGGCTTTCGATTTCATAATAACTTATGGTTTGATCGTTTTCGAAAAATTACTGGTCTAATTCGGTTGGAATCGAGCCAATGTAAAGTGGTTTTCAATTTCATGATAACTTCGAGTTTGATCAATTCGATTGGAATCGAGCCATTGAAAATTTGTCTTTGATTTCATGATAACTTTGGGTTTGTTCGTTTTTGGAGAAATGCTAGCCTATTTCGATTGGAATCGAGCCAATGAAAAGTGGTTTTCAATTTCATGATAACTTTGGATTTGATCATTTTCGGCAAATTGCTAGTCCAATTCGATTGGAATAGAGCAAATGAAAATTTTTCTGTGATTTCATGATGACTTCGGGTTTGTTCCTTTTGGGAGAAATGCTAGTCTAATTCGATTGGAATCGAGCAAATGAAAGTGGCTTTTGATTACATGGTAACCTCCGATTTGTTCTTTTTCGTGAATTGCTAGTCTAACTCGATTGGAATCGAGACAATGAAAAGTGGTTTTTGATTTCATGAAAACTTCAAGTTTGATCGTTCGAGATAATGAAAAGTGCTTTTTGATTTCATGAAAACTTCGGGTTTGATCGTTTTCGGTGAATTGCTATTCTAATTCGATTGGAATCGAGCCAATGAAAAGTGGTTTTAATTTCATGATAACTTTGGGTTTGATCGTTTTCGGTGAATTGCTAGTCTAATTCGATTGGAATCGATCTAATGAAAAGTGGTTTTGGTTTCATGATAACTTCGGGTTTGTTCATTTTTGGCGAATTGCAAGTCTAATTAGATTGGAATCAAGCCAATGAACAGTGGCTTTCGATTTCATGAAAACTTCGGGTTTGTTCATTTTTGGAGAAATGCTAGCCTAATTCGATTGGAGTCGAACCAATGAAAAGTAGTTTCTGATTTCACGATAATTTCGTGTTTGTTCATTTTGTACGAATTGCTAGTCTAATTCGATTGGAATCGAGCCAGTGAAAAGTGGTTTTTGATTTCACGATAAATACGGGTTTGATCGATTTCGGCTAATTGCTAGTCTAATTCGATTGGAATTGAGCTAATGAAAAGTGATTTGGATTTCATGATAACTTCGGGTTTGTTCGTTTTTAGCGAATTGCTGGTCTAATTAGATAGGAATTGAGCCAATGAAAAGTAGCTTTCCATTTCATGATAACTTCGGGTTTGTTCATTTTTGGAGAAATGCTAGCCTAATTCGATTGGAATCGAGCCAATGAAAAGTGGTTTTCAATTTCACGATAACTTCCGGTTTGATCATTTTCGGCTAATTGCTAGTCCAATTTGATTGGAATCGAGCCAATGAAAAGTGGTTTTTGATTTCATGATAACTTCGGGCTTGCTCGTTTTTGGAGAAATGCTAGTCTAATTCGATTGGAATCAAGCCAATGAAAAGTGATTTTTTGATTTCGTGATAACATCGGGTTTGTTCTGTTTGGCGAATTGCTAGTCTTATTCGATTGGAATCGAGCCAATGAAAAGTGGTTTTTGATTTCATGAAAACTTCGGGTTTGATCGTTTTCGGCTAATTGCTAGTTTAATTTGATTGGAATCGAGTTAATGAAAAGTGGTTTTTGATTTCATGATAACTTCGTGTTTGATCATTTTCGGCGAATTGCTAGTCTAATTCGATTGGAATCGAGCCAATGAAAAGTGGATTTCGATATCATAATAACATCGAGTTTGATCGTTTTCAAAAAATTAATGTCTAATTCGGTTGGAATCGAGCCAATTTAAAGTGGTTTTCAATTTCATGATAACTTCGGGTTTGATCATTTTCGGCAAATTGCTAGTCCAATTCGATTGGAATAGAGCCAATGAAAATTTGTCTGTGATTTCATGATAACTTCGGGTTTGTTCCTTTTTGTAGAAATGCTAGTCCAATTCGATTGGAATTGAGCCAATGAAAAGTGGCTTTTGATTACATGATAACCTCCGATTTGTTCTTTTTCGTGAATTGCTAGTCTAACTCGATTGGAATCGAGCCAATGAAAAGTGGATTTCGATTTCATAATAACTTCGAGTTTGATCGTTTTCGAAAAATTACTGTCTAATTCGGTTGGAATCGAGCCAATGTAAAGTGGTTTTCAATTTCATGATAACTTTGGATTTGATCATTTTCGGCAAATTGCTAGTCCAATTCGATTGGAATAGAGCCAATGAAAATTTGTCTGTGATTTCATGATAACTTCGGGTTTGTTCCTTTTTGTAGAAATGCTAGTCCAATTCGATTGGAATTGAGCCAATGAAAAGTGGCTTTTGATTACATGATAACCTCCGATTTGTTCTTTTTCGTGAATTGCTAGTCTAACTCGATTGGAATCGAGACAATGAAAAGTGGTTTTTGATTTCATGAAAACTTCGGGTTTGATCGTTCGAGACAATGAAAAGTGGTTTTCGATTTCATGAAAACTTCGGGTTTGATCGTTTTCGGTGAATTGCTATTCTAATTCGATTGGAATCGATTTGATTAGAATCGAGCCAATGAAAAGTGGTTTTAATTTCATGATAACTTCGGGTTTGATCGCTTTCGGTGAATTGCTAGTCTAATTCGATTGGAATCGATCTAATGAAAAGTGGTTTTGATTTTATGATAACTTCGGGTTTGTTCATTTTTGGCGAATTGCTGGTCTAATTAGATAGGAATCGAGCCAATGAAAAGTAGCTTTCCATTTCATGATAACTTCGGGTTTGTTCATTTTTGGCGAATTGCTGGTCTAATTAGATAGGAATCGAGCCAATGAAAAGTAGCTTTCCATTTCATGATAACTTCGGGTTTGTTCATTTTTGGCGAATTGCTGGTCTAATTAGATAGGAATCGAGCCAATGAAAAGTAGCTTTCCATTTCATGATAACTTCGGGTTTGTTCATTTTTGGCGAATTGCTGGTCTAATTAGATAGGAATCGAGCCAATGAAAAGTAGCTTTCCATTTCATGATAACTTCGGGTTTGTTCATTTTTGGCGAATTGCTGGTCTAATTAGATAGGAATCGAGCCAATGAAAAGTAGCTTTCCATTTCATGATAACTTCGGGTTTGTTCATTTTTGGAGAAATGCTAGCCTAATTCGATTGGAATCGAGCCAACGAAAAGTGGTTTTCAATTTCACGATAACTTCCGATTTGATCATTTTCGACAAATTGCTAGTCCAATTTGATTGGAATCGAGCCATTGAAAAGTCGTTTTTGATTTCATGATAACTTCGGGCTTGCTCGTTTTTGGAGAAATGCTAGTCTAATTCGATTGGAATCGAGCCAATGAAAAGTAGTTTTTGATTTCGTGATAACATCGGGTTTGTTCTGTTTGGCGAATTGCTAGTCTTATTCGATTGGAATCGAGCCAATGAAAAGTAGTTTTTGATTTCGTGATAACATCGGGTTTGTTCTGTTTGGCGAATTGCTAGTCTTATTCGATTGGAATCGAGCCAATGAAAAGTAGTTTTTGATTTCGTGATAACATCGGGTTTGTTCTGTTTGGCGAATTGCTAGTCTTATTCGATTGGAATCGAGCCAATGAAAAGTGGCTTTTGATTTCATAATAACTTATGGTTTGATCGTTTTCGAAAAATTACTGGTCTAATTCGGTTGGAATCGAGCCAATGTAAAGTGGTTTTCAATTTCATAATAACTTCAAGTTTGATCGTTTTCGAAAATTTACTGTCTAATTCGGTTGGAATTGAGCCAATGTAAAGTGGTTTTCAATTTCATGATAACTTCGGGTTTGATCTTTTTTGACAAATTCCTAGTCCAATTCGATTGGAATAGAGCCAATGAAAATTTGTCTGTGATTTCATGATAACTTCGGGTTTGTTCCATTTTGGAGAAATGCTAGTCTAATTCGATTGGAATCGAGCCAATGAAAAGTGGCTTTTGATTACATGATAACCTCCGATTTGTTCTTTTTCGTGAATTGCTAGTCTAACTCGATTGGAATCGAGCCAATGAAAAGTGGCTTTCCATTTCATGATAACTTCGGGTTTGATCGTTTTCGAAAAATTACTGTCTAATTCGGTTGGAACCGAGCCAATGAAAAGTGGCTTTCCATTTCATGATAACTTCGGGTTTGATCGTTTTCGAAAAATTACTGTCTAATTCGGTTGGAACCGAGCCAATGAAAAGTGGCTTTCCATTTCATGATAACTTCGGGTTTGATCGTTTTCGAAAAATTACTGTCTAATTCGGTTGGAACCGAGCCAATGAAAAGTGGCTTTCCATTTCATGATAACTTCGGGTTTGATCGTTTTCGAAAAATTACTGTCTAATTCGGTTGGAACCGAGCCAATGAAAAGTGGCTTTCCATTTCATGATAACTTCGGGTTTGATCGTTTTCGAAAAATTACTGTCTAATTCGGTTGGATTCGAGCCAATGAAAATTTGTCTGTGATTTCATGATAACATCGGGTTTGTTCTGTTTGGCGAATTGCTAGTCTTATTCGATTGGAATCGAGCCAATGAAAAGTGGTTTTTGATTTGTTGAAAACTTCGGGTTTGATCGTTTTCGGCCAATTCCTAGTCTAATTTGATTGGAATCGAGTCAATGAAAAGTGGTTTTTGATTTCATGATAACTTCGGGTTTGACCATTTTCAGTGAATTGCTAGTCTAATTCGATTGGAATCGAGCCAATGAAAAGTGGCTTTTGATTTCATAATAACTTATGGTTTGATCGTTTTCGAAAAATTACTGGTCTAATTCGATTGGAATCGAGCCAATGTAAAGTGGTTTTAAATTTCATAATAACTTCAAGTTTGATCGTTTTCGAAAAATTACTGTCTAATTCGGTTGGAATTGAGCCAATGTGAAGTGGTTTTCAATTTCATGATAACTTCGGGTTTGATCATTTTCGACAAATTCCTAGTCCAATTCGATTGGAATAGAGCCAATGAAAATTTGTCTGTGATTTCATGATAACTTCGGGTTTGTTCCTTTTTGGAGAAATGCTAGTCTAATTCGATTGGAATCGAGCCAATGAAAAGTGGCTTTTGATTACATGATAACCTCCGATTTGTTCTTTTTCGTGAATTGCTAGTCTAACTCGATTGGAATCGAGACAATGAAAAATGATTTGGATTTCATGATAACTTCGGGTTTGTTCGTTTTTGGCAAATTGCTGGTCTAATTAGAAAGGAATCGAGCCAATGAAAAGTGGCTTTCCATTTCATGATAACTTCGGGTTTGATCGTTTTCGGTGAATTGCTAGTCTAATTCGATTGGAATCGATTCGATTGGAATCGAGCCAATGAAAAGTGGTTTTTGATTTCATGATAACTTCGGGCTTGCTCGTTTTTGGAGAAATGCTAGTCTAATTCGAGTGGAATCGAGCCAATGAAAAGTGGTTTTTGATTTCATGATAACTTCGGGCTTGCTCGTTTTTGGAGAAATGCTAGTCTAATTCGATTGGAATCGAGCCAATGAAAAGTGGTTTTTGATTTCGTGATAACATCGGGTTTGTTCTGTTTGGCGAATTGCTTGTCTTATTCGATTGGAATTGAGCCAATGAAAAGTGGTTTTTGATTTGTTGAAAACTTCGGGTTTGATCGTTTTCGGCTAATTCCTAGTCTAATTTGATTGGAATCGAGTCAATGAAAAGTGGTTTTTGATTTCATGATAACTTCGGGTTTGACCATTTTCAGTGAATTGCTAGTCTAATTCGATTGGAATCGAGCCAATGAAAAGTGGCTTTTGATTTCATAATAACTTATGGTTTGATCGTTTTCGAAAAATTACTGGTCTAATTCGGTTGGAATCGAGCCAATGTAAAGTGGTTTTCAATTTCATAATAACTTCAAGTTTGATCGTTTTCGAAAAATTACTGTCTAATTCGGTTGGAATTGAGGCAATGTAAAGTGGTTTTCAATTTCATGATAACTTCGGGTTTGATAATTTTCGACAAATTCCTAGTCCAATTCGATTGGAATAGAGCCAATGAAAATTTGTCTGTGATTTCATGATAACTTCGGGTTTGTTCATTTTTGACGAATTGCTAGTCTAATTTGATTGGAATCGAGCCAATGAAAAGTGTTTTTCAATTTCATGATAACTTCGGGTTTAATAATTTTCGACAAATTCCTAGTCCAATTCGATTGGAATAGAGCCAATGAAAATTTGTCTGTGATTTCATGATAACTTCGGGTTTGTTCATTTTTGACGAATTGCTAGTCTAATTTGATTGGAATCGAGCCAATGAAAAGTGTTTTTCAATTTCATGATAACTTCGGGTTTAATAATTTTCGACAAATTCCTAGTCCAATTCGATTGGAATAGAGCCAATGAAAATTTGTCTGTGATTTCATGATAACTTCGGGTTTGTTCATTTTTGACGAATTGCTAGTCTAATTTGATTGGAATCGAGTCAATGAAAAGTGGTTTTTGATTTCATGATAACTTCGGGCTTGCTCGTTTTTGGAGAAATGCTAGTCCAATTCGATTGGAATCGAGCCAATGAAAAGTGGTTTTTGATTTCGTGATAACATCGAGTTTGTTCTGTTTGGCGAATTGCTAGTCTTATTCTATTGGAATCGAGCCAATGAAAAGTGCTTTTTGAATTGATGAAAACTTCGGGTTTGATCATTTTCGACTAATTGCTAGTCTAATTTGATTGGAATCGAGTCAATGAAAAGTGGTTTTTGATTTCATGATAACTTCGGGTTTGATCATTTTCGGTAAATTGCTAGTCTAGTTCGATTGGAATCGAGCCAATGAAAAGTGGATTTCGATTTCATAATAACTTCGAGTTTGATTGTTTTCGAAAAATTACTGTCTAATTCGGTTGGAATCGAGCCAATGTAAAGTGGTTTTCAATTTCATGATAACTTCGGGTTTGATCATTTTCGGCAAATTGCTAGTCCAATTCGATTGGAATAGAGCCAATGAAAATTTGTCTTTGATTTCATGATAACTTCGGGTTTGTGCCTTTTTGGAGAAATGCTAGTCTAATTCGATTGGAATCGAGCCAATGAAAAGTGGGTTTTGATTACATGATAACCTCCGATTTGTTCTTTTTCGTGAATTGCTAGTCTAACTCGATTGGAATCGAGACAATGAAAAGTGGCATTTGATTTCATGAAAACTACGGGTTTGATCGTTTTCGGTGAATTGCTAGTCTAATTCGATTGGAATCGATTCGATTGGAATCGAGCCAATGAAAAGTGGTTTTAATTTCATGATAACTTTGGATTTGATCATTTTCGGTGAATTGCTAGTCTAATTCGATTGGAATCGAGCTAATGAAAAGTGGTTTTGATTTCATGATAACTTCGGGTTTGTTCGTTTTCGGCTAATTGCTAGTCTAATTTGATTGGAATCGAGTCAATGAAAAGTGGTTTTTGATTTCATGATAACTTCGGGTTTGATCATTTTCGGCGAATTGCTAGTCTAATTCGATTGGAATCGAGCCAATGAAAAGTGGATTTTGATTTCATAATAACTTCGAGTTTGATCGTTTTCGAAAAATTACTGTCTAATTCGGTTGGAATCGAGCCAATGTAAAGTGGTTTTCAATTTCTTGATAACTTCGGGTTTGATCATTTTCGGCAAATTGCTAGTCCAATTCGATTGGAATAGAGCCAATGAAAATTTATCTGTGATTTCATGATAACTTCGGGTTTGTTCCTTTTTGGAGAAATGCTAGTATAATTCGATTGGAATCGAGCCAATGAAAAGTGGCTTTTGATTACATGATAACCTCCGATTTGTTCTTTTTCGTGAATTGCTAGTCTAACTCGATTGGAATCGAGACAATGAAAAGTGGTTTTTGATTTCATGAAAACTTCGGGTTTGATCGTTTTCGGTGAATTGCTAGTCTAATTCGATTGGAATTGATTCGATTGGAATCGAGCCAATGAAAAGTGGTTTTAATTTCATGATAACTACGGGTTTGATCGTTTTTGATGAATTGCTAGTCTAATTCGATTGGAATTGATTCGATTGGAATCGAGCCAATGAAAAGTGGTTTTAATTTCATGATAACTACGGGTTTGATCGTTTTTGATGAATTGCTAGTCTAATTCGATTGGAATCGAGCTAATGAAAAGTGGTTTTGATTTCATGATAACTTCGAGTTTGTTCGTTTTTGGCGAATTGCTAGTCTAATTAGATTGGAATCGAGCCAATGAACAGTGGCTTTCGATTTCATGATAACTTCGGGTTTGTTCATTTTTGGAGAAATGCTAGCCTAATTCGATTGGAGTCGAACCAATGAAAAGTAGTTTTTGATCTCACGATAATTTCGCTTTTGTTCATTTTGTGCAAATCGCTAGTCTAATTCGATTGGAATCGAGCCAGTGAAAAGTGGTTTTTGATTTCACGATAAACACGGGTTTGATCGATTTCGGCTAATTCGATTGGAATTGAGCTAATGAAAAGTGATTTGGATTTCATGATAACTTAGGGTTTGTTCATTTTTGGCGAATTGCTGGTCTAATTAGATAGGAATCGAGCCAATGAAAAGTGGCTTTCCATTTCTTGATAACTTCGGGTTTGTTCATTTTTGGAGAAATGCTAGCCTAATTCGATTGGAATCGAGCCAATGAAAAGTGGTTTTCGATTTCATGATAACTTCGGGTTTGATCATTTTCGGCAAATTACTAGTCCAATTCGATTGGAATCGAGCCAATGAAAAGTGGTTTTAATTTCATGATAACTTCAGGTTTGATCATTTTCGGTGAATTGCTAGTCTAATTCGATTGGAATGGAGCTAATGAAAAGTGGTTTTGATTTCATGATAACTTCCGGTTTGTTCGTTTTTGGCGAATTGCTAGTCTAATTAGATTGGAATCGAGCCAATGAACAGTGGCTTTCGATTTCATGAAAACTTCGGGTTTGTTCATTTTTGGAGAAATGCTAGCCTAATTCGATTGGAGTCGAACCAATGAAAAGTAGTTTTTGATTTCACGATAATTTCGCGTTTGTTCATTTTGTGCGAATCTCTAGTCTAATTCGATTGGAATCGAGCCAGTGAAAAGTGGTTTTTGATTTCACGATAAATACGGGTTTGATCGATTTCGGCTAATTCGATTGGAATTGAGCTAATGAAAAGTGATTTGGATTTCATGATAACTTCGGGTTTGTTCATTTTTGGCAAATTGCTGGTCTAATTAGATAGGAATCGAGCCAATGAAAAGTGGCTTTCCATTTCATGATAACTTCGGGTTTGTTCATTTTTGGAGAAATGCTAGCCTAATTCGATTGGAATCGAGCCAATGAAAAGTGGTTTTCGATTTCATGATAACTTCGGGTTTGATCATTTTCAGCAAATTGCTAGTCCAATTTGATTGGAATCGAGCCAATGAAAAGTGGTTTTTGATTTCATGATAACTTCGGGCTTGCTCGTTTTTGGAGAAATGCTAGTCCAATTCGATTGGAATTGAGCCAATGAAAAGTGGTTTTTGATTTCGTTATAACATCGGGTTTGTTCTGTTTGGCGAATTGCTAGTCTTATTCGATTGGAATCGAGCCAATGAAAAGTGGTTTTTAATTTGATGAAAACTTCGGGTTTGATCGTTTTCGATGAATTGCTAGTCTAATTCAATTGGAATCGAGCCAATGAAAAGTGGTTTTTGATTTCATGAAAACATCAGGTTTGTTCGTCTCTGACAAATTGCAAGTCTAATTCGATTGGAATCGAGCCAATGAAAAGTGGTTTTTGATTTCATGATAACTTCAGGTATGTTCATTTTTGGAGAAATACTAGTCTAATTCGATTGGAATCAAGCCAATGAAAAGTGGTTTTTGATTTCATGATAACTTCGAGTTTGATCATTTTCGACTAATTGTTAGTTTAATTCGATTGGAATCGAGCTAATGAAAAGTGGTTTTTGATTTCATGATAACTTCAGTATGTTCATTTTTGGAGAAATGCTAGTCTATTTCGATTGGAATCGAGCCAATGAAAAGTTGTTTTTGATTTCAGGATAACTTCGGGTTTGATCATTTTCGGCGAATTGCCAGTCTAATTCGATTGGAATCGAGACAATGAAAAGTCATTTTTGATTTCAGGATAACTTTGGGTTTGTTCATTTTCCGCTAATTGCTAGTCTAATTGGATTGGAATCGAGCCAATGAAAAGTGGTTTTTGATTTGATGATAACTTCGGGTTTGATCATTTTCGGCGAATTGCTAGTCTAATTCGATTGGAATCGAGCCAATGAAAAGTGGCTTTCGATTTCATAATAACTTCGGGTTTGATCGTTTTCGAAAAATTACTGGTCTAACTCGGTTGGAATCGAGCCAATGTAATGTGGTTTTCAATTTCATGATAACTTTGGGTTTGATCATTTTCGGCAAATTGCTAGTCCAATTGATTGGAATCGAGCCAATGAAAATTTGTCTTTGAGTTCATGATAAATTCGGGTTTGTTCCTTTTTGGAGAAATGCTAGTCTAATTCATTTGGAATCGAGCCAATGAAAAGTGGTTTTTGATTACTTGATAACCTCCGGTTTGTTCTTTTTCGTGAATTGCTAGTCTAACTCGATTGGAATCGAGCCAATGAAAAGTGGTTTTTGATTTCTTGAAAACTTCGGGTTTGATCATTTTCGGTGAAGTGCTAGTCTAATTCGATTGGAATCGAGCCAGTGAAAAGTGGTTTTTGATTTCACGATAAATACGGGTTTGATCGATTTCGGTGAATTGCTAGTCTAATTCGATTGGAATCGAGCCAGTGAAAAGTGGTTTTGATTTCATGATAACTTCGGGTTTGTTCGTTTTTGGCGAATTGTTAATCTAATTAGATTTGAATCGAGCCAATGAAAAGTGGCTTTCGATTTCATGATAACTTCGGGTTTGCTCTTTTTTGGAGAAATGCTAGTCTAATTCGATTGGAGTCGAACCAATGAAAAGTGGTTTTTGATTTCACGATAATTTCGCGTTTGTTCATTTTTTGCAAATTGCCAGTCTAAATCGATTGGAATCGAGCCAGTGAAAAGTGGTTTTTGATTTCATGATAAATACGGGTTTGATCTTTTTCGGCTAATTGCTAGTCTAATTCGATTGGAATTGAGCTAATGAAAAGTGGTTTGGATTTCATGATAACTTCGGGTTTGTTCATTTTTGGAGAAATGCTAGCCTAATTCGATGGGAATCGAGCCAATGAAAAGTGGTTTTCGATTTCATGATAACTTCGGGTTTGTTCATTTTTGGAGAAATGCTAGCCTAATTCGATGGGAATCGAGCCAATGAAAAGTGGTTTTCGATTTCATGATAACTTCGGGTTTGATCATTTTCGGCAAATTGCTAGTCCAATTTGATTGGAATCGAGCCAATGAAAAGTGGTTTTTGATTTCATGATGACTTTGGGCTTGCTCGTTTTTGGAGAAATGGTAGTCTAATTCGATTGGAATCGAGCCTATGAAAAGTTGTTTTTGATATCGTGATAACATCGGGTTTGTTCTATTTGGCGAATTGCTAGTCTTATTCGATTGGAATCGAGCCAATGAAAAGTCGTTTTTGATTTAATGAAAACTTCGGGTTTGATCATTTTCGGTGAATTGCTAGTCTAACTCGATTGGAATCAAGCCAATGAAAAGTGGTTTTTAATTTCATGAAAACATCGGGTTTGTTCGTCTCTAACAAATTGCAAGTCTAATTCGATTGGAATCGAGCCAATGTAAAGTGGTTTTTGATTTCATGATAACTTCAGGTATGTTCATTTTTGGAGAAATACTAGTCTAATTCGATTGGAATCGAGCCAATGAAAAGTCGTTTTTGATTTCATTATAACTTCGAGTTTGATCATTTTCGACGAATTGCCAATCTAATTTGATTGGAATCGAGCCAATGAAAAGTGGTTTTTGATTTCATGATAACTTCAGGTATGTTCATTTTTGGAGAAATACTAGTCTACTTCGACTGGAATCGTGCCAATGAAAAGTTGTTTATGGATTTCATGATAACTTCGGGTTTGATCATTTTCGGCGACTTGCCAGTCTAATTCGATTGGAATCGAGCCAATGAAAAGTGGTTTTTCATTTTAGGATAACTTCAGGTATGTTCATTTTTGGAGAAATACTAGTCTAATTCGATTGGATTCGAGCCAATGAAAAGTGGTTTTTGATTTCATGATAACTTCGAGTTTGATCATTTTCGACGAATTGCCAGTCTAATTCGATTGGAATCGAGCCAATGAAAAGTGGTTTTTGATTTCTTGATAACTTCAGGTATGTTCATTTTTGGAGAAATACTAGTCTACTTCGATTGGAATCGAGCCAATGAAATGTTGTTTTTGATTACATGCTAACCTCCGGTTTGCTCTTTTTCGTGAATTGCTAGTCTAACTCGATTGGAATTGAGCCAATGGAAAGTGGTTTTTGATTTCATGAAAACTTCGGGTTTGATCGTTTTTGGTGAATTGCTAGTCTAGTTAGATTGGAATCGAGCCAATGAAACGTGGTTTTTGATTTCATGAAAACTTCGGGTTTGTTCGTTTTTGGCGAATTGCTAGTCTAACTCGATTGGAATCGAGCTAATGAAAAGTGGCTTTTGATTTCTTGATAACTTCAGGTATGTTCATTTTTGGAGAAATACTAGTCTAATTCGATTGGAGTAGAACCAATGAAAAGTGGTTTTTGATTTCACGATAATTTCGTGTTTGTTCATTTTTTGCCAGTCTAATTCGATTGGAATCGAGCCAGTGAAAAATGGTTTTTGATTTCATGATAAATACGGGTTTGATCATTTTCGGCTAATTGCTAGTCTAATTCGATTGGAATTGAGCTAATGAAAAGTGGCTTTCGATTTCATGATAACTTCGGGTTTGTTCATTTTTGGAGAAATGCTAGTCTAATTCGATTGGAATCGAACCAATGAAAAGTTGTTTTTGATTTCACGATAACTTCGCGTTTGTTCATTTTTTGTAAATTGCCAGTCTAATTCGATTGGAATCGAGCTAGTGAAAGGTGGTTTTTGATTTCATGATAAATACGGGTTTGATTGTTTTCGGATAATTGCTAGTCTAATTCGATTGGAATTGATCTAATGAAAAGTTGTTTGGATTTCATGTTAACTTCGGCTTTGTTCGTTTTTGGCGAATTGCTAGTCTAATTAGATTGGAATCGAGCCAATGAAAAGTGGCTTTTGATTTCATAATAACTTATGGTTTGATCGTTTTCGAAAAATTACTGGTCTAATTCGGTTGGAATCGAGCCAATGTAAAGTGGTTTTCAATTTCATGATAACTTCGGGTTTGATCAATTCGATTGGAATCGAGCCATTGAAAATTTGTCTTTGATTTCATGATAACTTTGGGTTTGTTCGTTTTTGGAGAAATGCTAGCCTATTTTGATTGGAATCGAGCCAATGAAAAGTGGTTTTTGATTTCATGAAAACTTTGGGTTTGATCATTTTCGGTGAATTGCTAGTCTAATTTGATTGGAATCGAACCAATGAAAAGTGTTTTTAATTTCATGTTAACTTCGGGTTTGACCATTTTCGATGAATTACTAGTCTAATTCGATTGGAATCGAGCTAATGAAAAGTGGTTTTGATTTCATGATATCTTCGGGGTTGTTCGTTTATGGCGAATTGCTAGTCTAATTAGATTGGAATCGAGCCAATGAAAAGTGGCCTTCGATTTCATAATAACTTCGGGTTTGATCGTTTTCGAAAAATTACTGGTCTAATTCGGTTGGAATCGAGCCAATGTAAAGTGGTTTTCAATTTCATGATAACTTTGGGTTTGATCATTTTCGGCAAATTGCTAGTCCAATTCGATTGGAATCGAGCCAATGAAAATTTGTCTGTGATTTCAGGATAACTTCGGGTTTGTTCCTTTTTGGAGAAATGCTAGTCTAATTCGATTGGAATCGAGCCAATGAAAAGTGGTTTTTGATTACGTGATAACCTCCGATTTGTTCTTTTTCGTGAATTGCTAGTCTAACTCGATTGGAACCGAGCCAATGAAAAGTGGTTTTTGATTACATGAAAACTTCAGGTATGTTCATTTTTGGAGAACTGCTAGTCTAATTCGATTGGAATCGAGCCAATGAAAAGTGGTTTTAATTTCATGATAACTTCGGGTTTGATCATTTTCGGTGAATTGCTAGTCTAATTCGATTTTGGAATCGAGCTAATGAAAATTGGTTTTGATTTCATGATAATTTCGGGTTTGTTCGTTTTTGGCGAATTGCTAGTCTAATTAGATTGGAATCGAGCCAATGAAAAGTGGCTTTCGATTTCATGATAACTTCGAGTTTGTTCATTTTTGGAGAAATGCTAGTCTAATTCGATTGGAGTCGAGCCAATGAAAAGTGGTTTTTGATTTCTCGATAATTTCGTGTTTGTTCTTTTTTTGCGAATTGCCATTCTAATTTGATTGGAATCGAGCCAGTGAAAAGTGGTTTTTGATTTCATGATAAATACGGGTTTGATCATTTACGACTAATTGCTAGTCTAATTCGATTGGAATTGAGCCAATGAAAAGTGGTTTGGATTTCATGATAACTTCGGGTTTGTTCATTTTTGGAGATTTGCTGGTCTAATTAGATAGGAATCGAGCCAATGAAAAGTGGCTTTCCATTACACGATAACTTCGGGTTTGTTCATTCTTGGAGAAATGCTAGCCTAATTCGATTGGAATCGAGCCAATGAAAAGTGGTTTTCGATTTCATGATATCTTCGGGTTTGATCATTTTCAGCAAATTGCTAGTCCAGTTTGATTGGAATCGAGCCAATGAAAAGTGGTTTTTGATTTCATGATAACTTCGGGCTTGCTCGTTTTTGGAGAAATGCTAGTCTAATTCGATTGGATTCGAGCCAATGAAAAGTGGTTTTTGATTTCGTGATAACATCAGGTTTGTTCTGTTTGGCGAATTGCTAGTCTTATTCGATTGGAATCGAGCCAATGAAAAGTGGTTTTTGATTTGATGAAAACTTCGGGTTTGATCGTTTTCGGTGAATTGTTAGTCTAACTCGATTGGAATCGAGCCAATGAAAAGTGGTTTTTGATTTCATGAAAACATCGGGTTTGTTCGCGTGTGACAAATTGCAAGTCTAATTCGATTGGAATCGAGCCAATGAAAAGTGGTTTTTGATTTCATGATAACTTCAGGTATGTTCATTTTATGAGAAATACTAGTCTAATTCGATTGGAATCGAGCCAATGAAAAGTGGTTTTTGATTTCATGATAACTTCGAGTTTGATCCTTTTCGGCGAATTGTCAGTCTAATTCGATTGGAATCGAGCCAATGAAAAGTTGTTTTTGATTTCATGATAACTTCGGGTTTGTTCGTTTTCGGCTAATTGCTAGTCTAATTTGATTGGAATCAAGCCGATGAATAGTGGTTTTTGATTTGATGATAACTTCGGGTTTGATCATTTTCGGCGAATTGCTAGTCTAATTCGATTGGAATCGAACCAATGAAAAGTGGCTTTCGATTTCATAATAACTTCGGGTTTGATCGTTTTCGAAAAATTACTGGTCTAATTCGGTTGGAATCGAGCCAATGAAAAGTGGTTTTCAACTTCACGATAACTTCGGGTTTGATCATTTTCGGCAAATTGCTAGTCCAATTCGATTAGAATCGAGCCAATGAAAAGTGGTATTTGATTTCATGATAACTTCGGGTTTGATCGTTTTCGGTGAATTGCTAGTCTAATTCGATTGGAATCCAGCTAATGAAAAGTGGTTTTAATTTCATGATAACTTCGGGTTTGTTCGTTTCTGACGAATTGCTAGTCTAATTAGATTGGAATCGAGCCAATGAAAAGTGGCTTTCGATTTAATGATAACTTTGGGTTTGTTCATTTTTGGAGAAATGCTAGTCTAATTCGATTGGAGTCGAACTAATGAAAAGTGGTTTTTCATTTCACGATAATTTCGCGTTTGTTCAATTTTTGCGAATTGCCAGTCTAATTCGATTGGAATCGAGCTAGTGAAAAGTAGTTTTTGATTTCATGATAAATACTGGTTTGATCGTTTTCGGCTAATTGCTAGTTTAATTCGATTGGAATAGAGCTAATGAAAAGTGGTTTGGATTTCATGATAACTTCGGGTTTGTTCTTTTTTGGCGAATTGCTGGTCTAATTAGATAGGAATCGAGCCAATGAAAAGTGGCTTTCCATTTCATGATAACTTCGGGTTTGTTCATTTTTGGAGAAATGCTAGCCTAATTCGATTGGAATCGAGCCAATGAAAAGTAGTTTTCGATTTCATGATAACTTCGGGTTTGATCATTTTCGGCAAATTCCTAGTCCGATTTGATTGGAATCGAGCCAATGAAAACTGGTTTTTGATTTCATGATAACTTCGGGCTTACTCGTTTTTGGAGAAGTGCTAGTCTAATTCGATTGGAATCGAGCCAATGAAAAGTGGTTTTTGATTTCGTGATAACATCAGGTTTGTTCTGTTTGGCGAATTGCTAGTCTTATTCGATTGGAATCGAGCCAATGAAAAGTGGTTTTTGATTTCATGAAAACTTCGGGTTTGATCATTTTCGATGAATTGCTAGTCTAATTCGATTGGAATCAAGCCAATGAAAAGTTGTTTTGATTTCATGATAACTTCGGGTTTGATCATTTTCGGCAAATTGCTAGTCCAATTCGATTGGAATCGAGCCAATGAAAAGTGGTATTCGATTTCGTGATAACTTTGGGTTTGATCGTTTCAGTGAATTGCTAGTCTAATTCGATTGGAATCCAGCTAATGAAAAGCGGTTTTGATTTTATGATAACTTCGGGTTTGTTCGTTTCTAACAAATTGCTAGTCTAATTAGATTGGAATCGAGCCAATGAAAAGTGGCTTTCGATTTCATGATAACTTTGAGTTTGTTCATTTTTGGAGAAATGCTAGTCTAATTCGATTAGAGTCGAACCAATGAAAAGTGGTTTTTGATTTCACGATAATTTCGCGTTTGTTCTTTTTTTGCAAATTGCCATTCTAATTTGATTGGAATCGAGCCAGTGAAGAGTGGTTTTTGATTTCATGATAAATACGGGTTTGATCGTTTTCGGCTAATTGCTAGTCTAATTCGATTGGAATTGAGCTAATGAAAAGTGGTTTGGATTTCATGATAACTTCGGGTTTGTTCGTTTTTGGAGATTTGCTGGTCTAATTAGAAAGGAATCGAGCCAATGAAAAGTGGCTTTCCATTTCATGATAACTTCGGGTTTGTTCATTTTTGGAGAAATGTTAGCCTAATTCTATTGGAATCGAGCCAATGAAAAGTGGTTTTCGATTTCATGATATCTTCGGGTTTGATCATTTTCGACAAACTGCTAGTCCAATTTGATTGGAATCGAGCCAATGAAAAGTGGTTTTTGATTTCACGATAGCTTCGGGCTTGCTCGTTTTTGGAGAAATGCTAGTCTAATTCGATTGGAATCGAGCCAATGAAAAGTGGTTTTTGATTTCGTGATAACATCGGGTTTGTTCTGTTTGGCGAATTGCTAGTCTTATTCGATTGGAATCGAGCCAATGAAAAGTGGTTTTTGATTTCATGAAAACTTCGATTTTGATCATTTTCGGTGAATTGTTAGTCTAACTCGATTGGAATCGAGCCAATGAAAAGTGGTTTTTGATTTCATGAAAACATCAGGTTTGTTCATTTTTGGAGAAATACTAGTCTAATTCTATTGGAATCGAGCCAATGAAAAGTGGTTTTTGATTTCATGATAACTTCGAGTATGTTCATTTTTGGAGAAATACTAGTCTAATTTGATTGGAATCGAGCCAATGAAAAGTGGTTTTTGATTTCATGATAACTTCGAGTTTGATCATTTTCGGCGAATTGTCTGTCTAATTTGATTGGAATCGAGCCAATGAAAAGTGGTTTTTGATTTCATGATAACTTCGGGTTTGTTCGTTTTCGGCTAATTGCTAGTCTAATTTGATTGGAATCGAGCCAATGAATAGTGGTTTTTGATTTGATGATAACTTTGGGTTTGATCATTTTCGACGAATTGCTAGTCTAGTTCGATTGGAATCGAGCCAATGAAAAGTGGCTTTCGATTTCATAATAACTTTGGGTTTGATCATTTTCGAAAAATTAATGGTCTAATTCGGTTGGAATCGAGCCAATGTAAAGTGGTTTTCAACTTCACGATAACTTCGGGTTTGATCATTTTCGACAAATTGCTAGTCCAATTCGATTGGAATCGAGTCAATGAAAAGTGGTATTCGATTTCATGATAACTTTGGGTTTGATCGTTTCAATGAATTGCTAATCTAATTCGATTGGAATCCAGCTAATGAAAAGCGGTTTTGATTTTATGATAACTTCGGGTTTGTTCGTTTTTGACGAATTGCTAGTCTAATTAGATTGGAATCAAGCCAATGAAAAGTGGCTTTCGATTTCATGATAACTTCGAGTTCATTTTTGGAAAAATGCTAGTCTAATTCGATTGGAGTCGAACCAATGAAAAGTGGTTTTTGATTTCACGATAATTTCGCGTTTGTTATTTTTTTGCGAATTGCCATTCTAATTTGATTGGAATCGAGCCAGTGAAGAGTGGTTTTTGATTTCATGATAAATACGGGTTTGATCATTTTCGGCTAATTGCTAGTCTAATTCGATTGGAATTGAGCTAATGAAAAGTGGTTTTTGATTTATGATAACTTCGGGCTTGCTCGTTTTTGGAGAAATGCTAGTCTAATTCGATTGGAATCGAGCCAATGAAAAGTGGGTTTTGATTTCATGATAGCTTCGGGTTTGTTCTTTTTGGCGAATTGCTAGTCCAATTTGATTGGAATTAAGCCAATGAAAAGTGGCTTTCGATTTCATGATAACTTCGAGTTTGTTCATTTTTGGAGAAATGCTAGTCTAATTCGATTGGAATCGAGCCAATGAAAAGTGGTTTTCGATTTCATGATATCTTCGGGTTTGATCATTTTCGGCAAATTGCTAGTCCAATTTGATTGGAATTAAGCCAATGAAAAGTGGTTTTTGATTTATGATAACTTCGGGCTTGCTCGTTTTTGGAGAAATGCTAGTCTAATTCGATTGGAATCAAGCCAATGAAAAGTGATTTTTTGATTTCGTGATAACATCGGGTTTGTTCTGTTTGGCGAATTGCTAGTCTTATTCGATTGGAATCGAGCCAATGAAAAGTGGTTTTTGATTTCATGAAAACTTCGGGTTTGATCGTTTTCGGTGAATTGTTAGTCTCATTCGATTGGAATCGAGCCAATGAAAAGTTGTTTTGATTTCATGATAACTTCGGGTTTGATCATTTTCAGCAAATTGCTAGTTCAATTCGATTGGAATCGAGCCAATGAAAAGTGGTATTCGATTTCATGATAACTTTGGGTTTGATCGTTTCAGTGAATTGCTAGTCTAATTCGATTGGAATCCAGCTAATGAAAAGTGGTTTTGATTTTATGATAACTTCGGGTTTTTTCTCGTTTTTGACGAATTGCTAGTCTAATTAGATTGGAATCGAGCCAATGAAAAGTGGCTTTCGATTTCATGATAACTTCGAGTTTGTTCATTTTTGGAGAAATGCTAGTCTAATTCGATTGGAGTCGAACCAATGAAAAGTGGTTTTTGATTTCACGATAATTTCGCGTTTGTTCTTTTTTTGCGAATTGCCATTCTAATTCGATTGGAATTGAGCTAATGAAAAGTGGTTTGGATTTCATGATAACTTCGGGTTTGTTCGTTTTTTGAGATTTGCTGGTCTAATTAGATAGGAATCAAGCCAATGGAAAGTGGCTTTCCATTTCATGATAACTTCGGGTTTGTTCATTGTTGGAGAAATGCTAGCCTAATTCTATTGGAATCGAGCCAATGAAAAGTGGTTTTCGATTTCGTGATATCTTCGGGTTTGATCATTTTCGGCAAATTGCTAGTCCAATTTGATTGGAATCGAGCCAATGAAAAGTGGTTTTTGATTTCATGATAACTTCGGGTTTGATCATTTTCGGCAAATTGCTAGTCCAATTTGATTGGAATCGAGCCAATGAAAAGTGGTTTTTGATTTCATGATAACTTCGGGCTTGCTCGTTTTTGGAGAAATGCTAGTCAAATTCGATTGGAATCGAGCCAATGAAAAGTGGTTTTTGATTTCCTGATAACATCAGGTTTGTTCTGTTTGGTGAATTGCTAGTCTTATTCGATTGGAATCGAGCCAATGAAAAGTGGTTTTTGATTTCATGAAAACTTCGGGTTTGATCGTTTTACGTGAATTGTTAGTCTAACTCGATTGGAATCGAGCCAATGAAAAGTGGTTTTTGATTTCATGAAAACATCGGGTTTGTTCGCGTCTGACAAATTGCAAGTCTAATTCGATTGGAATCGAGCCAATGAAAAGTGGTTTTTGATTTCACGATGACTTTAGGTATGTACATTTTTGGAGAAATACTAGTCTAATTCGATTGGAATCGAGCCAATGAAAAGTGGTTTTTGATTTCATGATAACTTCGAGTTTGATCATTTTCGGCGAATTGTTAGTCTAATTCGATTGGAATCGAGCCAATGAAAAGTGGTTTTTGATTTCATGATAACTTCGGGTTTGTTCGTTTTCGGCTAATTGCTAGTCTAATTTGATTGGAATCGAGCCAATGAATAGTTGTTTTTGATTTGATGATAACTTCGGGTTTGATCATTTTCGGCGAATTGCTAGTCTAATTCGATTGGAATTGAGCCAATGAAAAGTGGCTTTCGATTTCATAATAACTTCGGGTTTGATCGTTTTCGAAAAATTACTGGTCTAAGTCGGTTGGAATCGAGCCAATGTAAAGTGGTTTTCAACTTCACGATAACTTTGGGTTTGATCATTTTTGGCAAATTGCTAGTCAAATTCGATTGGAATCGAGCCAATGAAAAGTGGTATTTGATTTCATGATAACTTCGGGTTTGATCGTTTTCGGTGAATTGCTAGTCTAATTCGATTGGAATCCAGCTAATGAAAAGTGGTTTTAATTTCATGATAGCTTCGGGTTTGTTCGTTTCTGACGAATTGCTAGTCTAATTAGATTGGAATCGAGCCAATGAAAAGTGGCTTTTGATTTCATGATAACTTCGGGTTTGTTCATTTTTAGAGAAATGCTAGTCTAATTCGATCAGAGTCGAACCAATGAAAAGTGGTTTTTGATTTCACGATAATTTCGCTTTTGTTCATTTTTCGCGAATTGCTAGTCTAATTCGATTGGAATCGAGCCAGTGAAAAGTGGTTTTTGATTTCATGATAAATACGGGTTTGATCATTTTCGGCTAATTGTTAGTCTAATTCGATTGGAATTGAGCTAATGAAAAGTGGTTTGGATTTCATGATAACTTCGGCTTTGTTCGTTTTTGGCGTATTGCTGGTCTAATTAGATATGAATCGAGCCAATGAAAAGTGGCTTTCGATTTCATGATAACTTCGGGTTTGTTCATTTTTGGAGAAATGCTAGCCTAATTCGATTGGAAAAGAGCCAATGAAAAGTAGTTTTCGATTTCATGATAACTTCGGGTTTGATCATTTTCGGAAAATTCCTAGTCCGATTTGATTGGAATCGAGCCAGTGAAAAGTGGTTTTTGATTTCATGATAACTTCGGGCTTACTCGTTTTTGGAGAAATGCTAGTCTAATTCGATTGGAATCGAGCCAATGAAAAGTGGTTTTTGATTTCGTGATAACATCAGGTTTGTTCTGTTTGGCGAGTTGCTAGTCTTATTCGATTGGAATCGAGCCAATGAAAAGTGGTTTTTGATTTCATGAAAACTTCGGGTTTGATCGTTTTCGATGAATTGCTAGTCTCATTCGATTGGAATCGAGCCAATGAAAAGTTGTTTTGATTTCATGATAACTTCGGGTTTGATCATTTTCGGCAAATTGCTAGTCTAATTCGATTGGAATCGAGCCAATGAAAAGTGGTATTCGATTTCATGATAATTTTGGGTTTGATCGTTTCAGTGAATTGCTAGTCTAATTCGATTGGAATCCAGCTAATGAAAAGTAGTTTTGATTTTATGATAACTTCGGGTTTGTTCATTTTTGACGAATTGATAGTCTAATTAGAATGGAATCGAGCCAATGAAAAGTGGCTTTCTATTTCATGATAACTTCGGATTTGTTCATTTTTGGGGAAATGCTAGTCTAATTCGATTGGAATCGAACCAATGAAAAGTGGTTTTTGATTTCACGATAACTTCGCGTTCGTTCATTTTTTGTAAATTGCCTGTCTAATTCGATTGGAATCGAGCCAGTGAAAGGTTGTTTTTGATTTCATGAAAAATACGGGTTTGATCGTTTTCGGATAATTGCTAGTGTAATTCGATTGGAATTGATCTAATGAAAAGTTGTTTGGATTTCATGATAACTTCGGGTTTGTTCGTTTTTGGCGAATTGCTAGTCTAATTATATTGGAATCGAGCCAATGAAAAGTGGCTTTTCATTTCATGATAACTTCGGGTTTGTTCATTTTTGGAGAAATGCTAGTCTAATTCGATTGGAATCGAGCCAATGAAAAGTAGTTTTTGATTTCATGATAACATCGGGTTTGTTCGTCTCTGACAAATTGCAAGTCTAATTCGATTGGAATCGAGCCAATGAAAAGTGGTTTTTGATTTCTTGATAACTTCAAGTATGTTCATTTTTGGAGAAATACTAGTCTAAATCGATTGGAATCGAGCTAATGAAAAGTGGTTTTTGATTTCTTGATAACTATAGGTTTGATAATTTTGTTGCGAATTGCTAGTCTAATTAGATTGGAATCGAGCCAATGAAAAGTGGCTTTCTTTTTCATGATAACTTCGGGTTTATTCATTTTTGGAGAAATGCTAGTCTAATTCGATTTGAGTCGAACCAGTGAAAAGTGGTTTTTGATTTCACGATAATTTCGCGTTTATTCATTTTTTGCGAATTGCCAGTCTAATTCGATTGGAATCGAGCCAATGAAAAGTGGTATTTGATTTCATGATAACTTCGGGTTTGATCGTTTTCGGTGAATTGCTAGTCTAATTAGATTGGAATCCAGCTAATGAAAAGTGGTTTTAATTTCATGATAACTTCGGGTTTGTTCGTTTATGGCGAATTGCTAGTCTAATTTGATTGGTATCGAGCCAATGAAAAGTGGATTTCGATTTCATGATAACTTCAGGTTCGTTCATTCTTGGAGAAATGCTAGTCTAATTCGATTGGAGTCGAACCAATGAAAAGTGGTTTTTGATTTCGCGATAACTTCGCGTTTGTTCATTTTTTGTAAATTGCCTGTCTAATTCGATTGGAATCGAGCCAGTGAAAGGTTGTTTTTGATTTCATGATAAATACGGGTTTGATCGTTTTCGGATAATTGCTAGTGTAATTCGATTGGAATTGATCTAATGAAAAGTTGTTTGGATTTCATGATAACTTCGGGCTTGTTCGTTTTTGGCGAATTGCTAGTCTAATTAGATTGGAATCGAGCCAACGAAAAGTAGCTTTCCATTTCATGATAACTTTGGGTTTGTTCATTTTTGGAGAAATGCTTGTCTAATTCGATTGGAATCGAGTCAATGAAAAGTGGTTTTTGATTTCATGATAACATCGGGTTTGTTCGTCTCTGACGAATTGCAAGTCTAATTCGATTGGAATCGAGCCAATGAAAAGTGGTTTTTGATTTCTTGATAACTTCAGGTATGTTCATTTTTGGAGAAATACTAGTCTGATTCGATTGAAATCGAGCTAATGAAAAGTGGTTTTTGATTTCATGATAACTATGGGTTTGATAATTTTATTGCGAATTGCCAGTCAAATTAGATTGGAATTGAGCCAATGAAAAGTGGCTTTCGATTTCATGATAACTTCGGGTTTGTTCATTTTTGGAGAAATGCTAGTCTAATTCGTTTTGAGTCGAACCAGTGAAAAGTGGTTTTTGATTTCACGATAATTTCGCGTTTATTCATTTTTTGCGAATTGCCTGTCTAATTCGATTGGAATCGAGCCAATGAAAAGTGGTATTTGATTTCATGATAACTTCGGGTTTGATCGTTTTCGGTGAATTGCTAGTCTAATTCGATTGGAATCCAGCTAATGAAAAGTGGTTTTAATTTCATGATAACTTCGGGTTTGTTCGTTTATGGCAAATTGCTAGTCTAATTAGATTGGAATCGAGCCAATGAAAAGTGGCTTTCGATTTCATGATAACTTCAGGTTCGTTCATTTTTGGAAAAATGCTAGTCTAATTCGATTGGAGTCGAACCAATGAAAAGTGGTTTTTGATTTCACGATAATTTCGCGTTTGTTCATTTTTTGCGAATTGCCAGTCTAATTCGATTGGAATCGAGCTAGTGAAAAATGGTTTTTGATTTCATGATAAATACGGGTTTGATCGTTTTCGGCTAATTGCTAGTCTAATTCGATTGGAATTGAGCTAATGAAATGTGGTTTGGATTTCATGATAACTTCGGGTTTGTTCATTTTTGGCGAATTGCTGGTCTAATTAGATAGGAATCGAGCCAATGAAAAGTGGTTTTTGATTTCATGATAACTTCGGGCTTGCTCATTTTTGGAGAAATGCTAGTCTAATTCGATTGGAATCGAGCCAATGAAAAGTTGTTTTGATTTCATGATATCTTCGGGTTTGATCATTTTCGGCAAATTGCTAGTCCAATTTGATTGGAATCGAGCCAATGAAAAGTGGTTTTTGATTTCATGATAACTTCGGGCTTGCTCATTTTTGGAGAAATGCTAGTCTAATTCGATTGGAATCGAGCCAATGAAAAGTGGTATTTGATTTCATGATAACATCGGGTTTGTTCTGTTTGGCGAATTGCTAGTCTTATTCGATCGGAATCGAGCCAATGAAAAGTGGTTTTTGAATTCATGAATACTTCGGGTTTGATCATTTTCGGTGAATTGCTAGTCTCATTCGATTGGAATCGAGCCAATGAAAAGTTGTTTTGATTTCATGATATCTTCGGGTTTGATCATTTTCGGCAAATTGCTAGTCCAATTCGATTGAAATCGAGCCAATGAAAAGTGGTATTTGATTTCATGATAACTTCGGGTTTGATAGTTTTCGGTGAATTGCTAGTCTAATTCGATTAGAATCCAGCTAATGAAAAGTGGTTTTGATTTCATGATAACTTCAGGTTTGTTCGTTTCTAACAAATTGCTAGTCTAATTAGATTGGAATCTAGCCAATGAAAAGTGGCTTTCGATTTCATGATAACTTCAAGTTTGTTCATTTTTGGAGAAATGCTAGTCTAATTCGATTGGAGTCGAACAAATGAAAAGTGGTTTTTGATTTCACGATAATTTCGCGTTTGTTCATTTTTTACGAATTGCCAGTCTAATTCGATTGGAATCGAGCCAGTGAATAGTGATTTTTGATTTCATGATAAATACGGGTTTGATCGTTTTCGGCTAATTGCTAGTCTAATTCGATTGGAATTGAGCTAATGAAAAGTGGTTTGGATTTCATGATAACTTCGGGTTTGTTCATTTTTGGCGAATTGCTGGTCTAATTAGATAGGAATCGAGCCAATGAAAAGTGGCTTTCCATTTCATGATAACTTCGGGTTTGTTCATTTTTGGAGAAATGCTAGCGTAATTCGATTGGAATCGAGCCAATGAAAAGTGGTTTTCGATTTCATGATAACTTCGGGTTTGATCATTTTCGACAAATTCCTAGTCCAATTTGATTGGAATCGAGCCAATGAAAAGTGGTTTTTGATTTCATGATAACTTCGAGCTTACTCGTTTTTGGAGAAATGCTAGTCGAATTCGATTGGAATCGAGCTAATGAAAAGTGTTTTTTGATTTCGTGATAACATCGGGTTTGTTCTGTTTGGCGAATTGCTAGTCTTATTCGATCGGAATCGAGCCAATGAAAAGTTGTTTTTGAATTCATGAAAACTTCGGGTTTGATCATTTTCGGCAAATTGCTAGTCCAATTCAATTGAAATCAAGCCAATGAAAAGTGGTATTTGATTTCATGCTAACTTCGGGTTTGATAGTTTTCGGTGAATTGCTAGTCTAATTTGATTGGAATCCAGCTAATGAAAAGTGGTTTCGATTTCATGATAACTTCAAGTTTGTTCGTTTCTAACAAATTGCTAGTCTAATTAGATTGGAATCTAACCAATGAAAGGTGGCTTTCGATTTGATGATAACTTCGGGTTTGTTCATTTTTGGAGAAATGCTAGTCTAATTCGATTGGAGTCGAACCAATGAAAAGTGGCTTTTGATTTCACGATAATTTCGCGTTTGTTCATTTTTTGCGAATTGCCAGTCTAATTCGATTGAAATCGAGCCAGTGAAAAGTTGTTTTTGATTTCACAATAAATACGGGTTTGATAGTTTTCGGATAATTGCTCGTCTAATTCGATTGGAATTCATCTAATGAAAAGTTGTTTGGATTTCATGATAACTTCGGGTTTGTTCATTTTTGGGGAATTGCTAGTCTAATTCGATTGGAATCGAGCCAATGAAAAGTGGTTTTTGATTTCATGATAACATCGGGTTTGTTCGTCTCTGACAAATTGCAAGTCTAATTCGATTGGAATCGAGCCAATGAAAAGTGGTTTTTGATTTCTTGATAACTTCAGGTATGTTTCTTTTTGGAGAAATACTAGTCTAATTTGATTGGAATCGAGCCAATGGATAGTGGTTTTTGATTTCATGATAACTTCGAGTTTGATCATTTTCGGCGAATTGCCAGTCTAATTCGATTGGAATCGAGCTAATGAAAAGTGGTTTTTGATTTCATGATAACTTCAGGTATGTTCATTTTTGGACAAATACTAGTCTACTTCGATTGGAATCGAGTCAATGAAAAGTTGTTTTTGATTTCATGATAACTTCAGGTATGTTCATTTTTGGAGAAGTACTAGTCTACTTCGATTGGAATCGAGCCAATGAAGAGTTGTTTTTGATTTCATGATAACTTCGGGTTTGTTTGTTTTCGGCTAATTGCTTGTCTAATTTGATTGGAATCGAGCCAATGAAAAGTGGTTTTTGATTTCATGGTAACTTCGGGTTTGATAATTTTCTGCGAATTGTTAGCCTAATTCGATTTGAATCTAGCCAATGAAAAGTGGCTTTCGATTTCATAATAACTTCGGGATTGATCGTTTTCAAAAAATTACTGGTCCAATTCGATTGGAATCGAGCCAATGAAAATTTGTCTTTGATTTCTTGATAACTTCGTGTTTGTTCCTTTCTGAAGAAATGCGAGTCTAATTCGATTGGAATCGAGCCAATGAAAAGTGGTTTTTGATTACATGATAACCTCCAGTTTGTTCTTTTTCGTGAATTGCTAGTCTAACTCGATTGGAATCGAGCCAATGAAAAGTGGTTTTTGATTTCATGAAAACTTCGGGTTTGATTGTTTTCGGTGAATTGCTAGTCTAATTCGATTGGAATCGAGCCAATGAAAAGTGTTTTAATTTCATGATAACTTCGGGTTTGATCGTTTTCGCGGAATTGCTAGTCTAATTCGATTGGAATCCAGCTAATGAAAAGTGGTTTTGATTTCATGATAACTCCGGGTTTGTTCATTTTTGGCGAA
This sequence comes from Olea europaea var. sylvestris, assembly GCF_002742605.1. Lineage (NCBI taxonomy): Eukaryota > Viridiplantae > Streptophyta > Magnoliopsida > Lamiales > Oleaceae > Olea > Olea europaea. The sequence continues at coordinate 8,353 of NW_019252925.1, read as the reverse complement.
TTGCTAGTCTAATTAGATTGGAATCGAGCCAATGAAAAGTGACTTTCGATTTCATGATAACTTCGGGTTTGTTCATTTTCAGAGAAATGCTAGTCTAATTCGATTGGAGTCGAAACAATGAGAAGTGGTTTTTAATTTCGCGTTTATTCATTTTTTGCGAATTGCCAGTCTAATTCGATTGGAATCGAGCCACTGAAAAGTGGTTTTTGATTTCATGATAAATACGGGTTTGATCATTTTCGGCTAATTGCTAGTCTAATTCGATTGGAATTGAGCTAATGAAAAGTGGTTTGGATTTCATGATAACTTCGGGTTTGTTCGTTTTTGGCGAATTGCTTGTCTAATTAGATAGGAATCGAGCCAATGAAAAGCGGCTTTCCATTTCATGATAACTTCGGGTTTGTTCGTTTTTGGCGAATTGCTAGTCTAATTAGATAGGAATCGAGCCAATGAAAAGCGCCTTTCCATTTCATGATAACTTCGAGTTTGTTCATTTTTGGAGAAATGCTAGCCTAATTCGATTGGAATCGAGCCAATGAAAAGTGGTTTTCGATTTCATGATAACTTCGGGTTTGATCATTTTCGACAAATTGCTAGTCCAATTTGATTGGAATCGAGCCAATGAAAAGTGGTATTTGATTTCATGATAACATCGGGTTTGTTCTGTTTGGCGAATTGCTAGTCTTATTCGATTGGAATCGAGCCAATGAAAAGTTGTTTTTGAATTCATGAAAACTTCGGGTTTGATCGTTTTCGATGAATTGCTAGTCTCATTCGATTGGAATCGAGCCAATGAAAAGTCGTTTTGATTTCATGATAACTTCGGGTTTGATCATTTTCGGCAAATTGCTAGTCCAATTCAATTGAAATCAAGCCAATGAAAAGTGGTATTTGATTTCATGATAACTTCGGGTTTGATAGTTTTCGGTGAATTGCTAGTCTAACTTGATTGGAATCCAGCTAATGAAAAGTGGTTTTGATTTCGTGATAACTTCAGGTTTGTTCGTTTCTAACAAATTGCTAGTCTAATTAGATTGGAATCTAGCCAATGAAAAGTGGCTTTCGATTTGATGATAACTTCGGGTTTGTTCATTTTTGGAGAAATGCTAGTCTAATTCGATTGGAGTCGAACCAATGAAAAGTGGTTTTTGATTTCACGATAATTTCGCGTTTGTTCATTTTTTGCGAATTGCCAGTCTAATTCGATTGGAATCGAGCCAGTGAAAAGTTGTTTTTGATTTCATGATAAATACGGGTTTGATCGTTTTCGGCTAATTGTTAGTCTAATTCGATTGGAATTGAGCTAATGAAAAGTGGTCTGGATTTCATGATAACTTCGGGTTTGTTCGTTTTTGGCGAATTGTTGGTCTAATTAGATAGGAATCGAGCTAATGAAAAGTGGCTTTCCAGTTCATGATAACTTCGGGTTTGTTCATTTTTGGAGAAATGCTAGCCTAATTCGATTGGAATCGAGCCAATGAAAAGGGGTTTTCGATTTCATGATAACTTGGGGTTTGATCATTTTTGGCAAATTCCTAGTCCAATTTGATTGGAATCGAGCCAATGAAAAGTGGTTTTTGATTTCATGATAACTTCGGGCTTACTCGATTTTGGAGAAATGCTAGTCTAATTCGATTGGAATCGAGCTAAAGAAAAGTGGTTTTTGATTTCGTGATAACATCGGGTTTGTTCTCTTTGGCGAATTGCTAGTCTTATTCGATTGGAATCGATCCAATGAAAAGTGGTTTTTGATTTCATGAAAACTTCGGGTTTGATCGTTTTCGGTGAATTGCTAGTCTCAGTCGATTGGAATTGAGCCAAAAGTTGTTTTGATTTCATGATAACTTCTGGTTTGATCATTTTCGGCAAATTGCTAGTCCAATTCGATTGGAATCGAGCCAATGAAAAGTGGTATTCGATTTCATGATAACTTTGGGTTTGATCGTTTTCAGTGAATTGCTAGTCTAATTCGATTGGAATCTAGCAAATGAAAAGTGGTTTTGATTTCATGATAACTTCGGGTTTGTTCATTTTTGGCGAATTGCTAGTCTAATTAGATTGGAATCGAGCCACTGAAAAGTGGCTTTCGATTTCATGATAAGTTCGGGTTTGTTCATTTTTGGAGAAATGCTAGTCTAATCCGATTGGAATTGAACCAATGAAAAGTGGTTTTTGATTTCACGATAACTTCTCATTTGTTCATTTTTTGTAAATTGCCAGTCTAATTCGATTGGAATCGAGCCAGTGAAAGGTGGTTTTTGATTTCATAATAAATACGGGTTTGATCGTTTTAGGATAATTGCTAGTCTAATTCGATTGGAATTGATCTAATGAAAAGTTGTTTGGATTTCATGATAACTTCGGGTTTGTTCATTTTTGGCGAATTGCTAGTCTAATTAGATTGGAATCGAGCCAATGAAAAGGGGCTTTTCATTTCATGATAACATCGAGTTTGTTCATTTTTGGAGAAATGCTTGTCTAATTCGATTGGAATCGAGCCAATGAAAAGTGATTTTTGATTTCATGATAACATCGGGTTTGTTCGTCTCTGACAAATTGCAAGTCTAATTCGATTGGAATCGAGCCAATGAAAAGTGGTTTTTGATTTCTTGATAACTTCAGGTATGTTCATTTTTGGAGAAATACCAGTCTAATTTGATTGGACTCGAGCCAATGAAAAGTGGTTTTTGATTTCATGATAACTTCGAGTTTGATCATTTTCGGCGAATTTCCATTCTAATTCGATTGGAATCGAGCCAATGAAAAGTGGTTTTTGATTTCATGATAACTTCAGGTATGTTCATTTTTGGACAAATACTAGTCTACTTCGGTTGGAATCGAGTCAATGAAAAGTTGTTTTTGATTTCATAATAACTTCAAGTATGTTCATTTTTGGAGAAATACTAGTCTACTTCGACTGGAATCGAGCTAATGAAAAGTTGTTTTTGATTTCATGATGACTTCGGATTTGTTTGTTTTCGACTAATTGCTTGTCTAATTTGATTGGAATCGAGCAATTGAAAAGTGGTTTTTGATTTCATGGTAACTTCGGGTTTGATAATTTTCGGCGAATTGTTAGTCTAATTCGATTGGAATCGAGCCAATGAAAAGTGGCTTTCGATTTCATAATAACTTCGGGTTTGATCGTTTTCGAAAAATTACTGGTCCAATTCGATTGGAATCGAGCCAATGAAAATTTGTCTTTGATTTCATGATAACTTCGTGTTTGCTCCTTTTTGGAGAAATACGAGTCTAATTCGATTGGAATCGAGCCAATGAAAAGTGGTTTTTGATTACATGATAACCTCCAGGTTGTTCTTTTTCATGAATTGCTAGTCTAACTCGATTGGAATCGACCAATGAAAAGTGGTTTTTGATTTCATGAAAACTTCGGGTTTGATCATTTTCGGTGAATTGCTAGTCTAATTCGATTGTAATCGATTTGATTGGAATCGAGCCAATGAAAAGTTGTTTTAATTTCATGATAACCTCGGGTTTGATCGTTTTCGGGGAATTGCTAGTCCAATTTGATTGGAGTCGAGCCAATGAAAAGTGGTTTTTGATTTCACGATAACTTCGGGCTTACTCATTTTTGGAGAAATGCTAGTCTAATTTGATTGGAATCGAGCTAATGAAAAGCGATTTTTGATTTCGTGATAACATCGGGTTTGTTTTATTTGGCGAATTGCTAGTCTTATTCGATTGGAATCGAGCAAATGCTAGTCTAATTTGATTGGAATCGAGCTAATGAAAAGCGGTTTTTGATTTCGTGATAACATCGGGTTTGTTTTATTTGGCAAATTGCTAGTCTTATTCGATTGGAATCGAGCCAATGAAAAGTGGTTTTTGATTTCATGAAAACTTCGGGTTTGATCGTTTTCGATGAATTGCTAGTCTAATTCGATTGGAATCGAGCCAATGAAAAGTGGTTTTTGATTTCATGAAAACTTCGGGTTTGATCGTTTTCGATGAATTGCTAGTCTAATTCGATTGGAATCGAGACAATGAAAAGTTGTTTTGATTTCATGATAACTTCGGGTTTGGTCATTTTCGGCAAATTGCTAGTCCAATTCGATTGGAATCGAGCGAATGAAAAGTGGTTTTTGATTTCATGATAACTTCGGGCCTGATCATTTTCCTTGAATTGCTAGTCTAATTCGATTGGAATCGAGCCAATAAAAAGTGGCTTTCGATTTCATGATAACTTCGGGTTTGATCGTTTTAGAAAAATTGCTAGTTTAATTCGGATGGAATAGAGCCAATGAAAAGGGGTTTTCGATTTCATGATAACTTGGGGTTTGATCATTTCGGCAAATTCCTAGTCCAATTTGATTGGAATCGAGGTAATGAAAAGTGGTTTTTGATTTCATGATAACTTCGGGCTTACTCGTTTTTGGAGAAATGCTAGTCTAATTCGATTGGAATCGAGCCAATGAAAAGTGGTTTTTGATTTCGTGATAACATCGGGTTTGTTTTGTTTGGCGAATTGCTAGTCTTATTCGATTGGAATCGAGCCAATGAAAAGTGGTTTTTGATTTCATGAAAACTTCGGGTTTGATCGTTTTCGGTGAATTGCTAGTCTCAGTCGATTGGAATTGAGCCAATGAAAAGTTGTTTTCATTTCATGATAACTTCGGGTTTGATCACTTTCGGTAAATTGCTAGTCCAATTCGATTGGAATCGAGCCAATGAAAAGTGGTATTCGATTTCATGATAACTTTGGGTTTGATCGTTTTCAGTGAATTGCTAGTCTAATTCGATTGGAATCCAGCTAATGAAAAGTGGTTTTGATTTTATGATAACTTCGGGTTTGTTCGTTTTCGGCGAATTGCTAGTCTAATTAGATTGGAATCGGGCTATTGAAAAGTGGCTTTCGATTTCATGATAAGTTAGGGTTTGTTCATTTTTGGAGAAATGCTAGTCTAATCCGATTGGAATCGAGCCAATGAAAAGTGGTTTTTGATTTCATGGTAACTTCGGGTTTGATAATTTTCGGCGAATTGTTAGTCTAATTCGATTGGAATAGAGCCAATGAATAGTGGCTTTCGATTTCATAATAACTTCGGCTTTGATCGTTTTCGAAAAATTACTGGTCCAATTCGATTGGAATCGAGCCAATGAAAATTTGTCTTTGATTTCATGATAACTTCGTGTTTGTTCATTTTTGGAGAAATGCTAGTCTAAATCGATTGGAGTCAAACCAATGAAAAGTGGTTTTTAATTTCGCGTTTGTTCATTTTTTACAAATTGCCAGTCTAATTCGATTGGAATCGAGCCAGTGAAAAGTGGTTTTTGATTTCATGATAAATTTGGGTTTGATCGTTTTCGGCCNTCGATTGGAATCGAGCCAATGAAAAGTGGTTTTTGATTTCATGAAAACTTCGGGTTTGATCGTTTTCGGGGAATTGCTAGTCTAATTAGATTGGAATCGAGCGAATGAAAAGTGGCTTTCGATTTCATGATAACTTCGGGTTTGTTCATTTTAGGAGAAATGCTAGTCTAATTCGATTGGAGTCAAACCAATGAAAAGTGGTTTTTAATTTCGCGTTTGTTCATTTTTTGCGAATTGCCAGTCTAATTCGATTGGAATCGAGCCAGTGAAAAGTGGTTTTTGATTTCATGATAAATTTGGGTTTGATCGTTTTCGGCTAATTGCTAGTCTAATTCGATTGGAATTGAGCTAATGAAAAGTGGTTTGGATTTCATGATAACTTCGGGTTTGTTCATTTTTGGTGAATTGCTGGTCTAATTAGATAGGAATCGAGCCAATGAAAAGTGGTTTTCGATTTCATGATAACTTCGGGTTTGTTCATTTTTGGTGAATTGCTGGTCTAATTAGATAGGAATCGAGCCAATGAAAAGTGGTTTTCGATTTCATGATAACTTTGGGTTTGATCATTTTCGACAAATTGCTAGTCCAATTTGATAGGAATCGAGCCAATGAAAAGTTGTTTTTGATTTCATGATAACTTCAGGCTTACTCGTTTTTGGAGAAATGCTAGTCTAATTCGATTGGAATCAAGCTAATGAAAAGTGGTTTTTGATTTCGTGATAACATCGAGTTTGTTTTATTTGGCGAATTGCTAGTCTTATTCGATTGGAATCGAGCCAATGAAAAGTCGTTTTTGATTTCATGAAAACTTCGGGTTTGATCGTTTTCGATGAATTACTAGTCTAATTCGATTGGAATCGAGCCAATGAAAAGTTGTTTTGACTTCATGATAACTTCGGGTTTGGTCATTTTCGGCAAATTGCTAGTCCAATTTTTATTTCATGATAACTTCAAGTTTGTTCATTTTTTGCAAGTTGCTAGTCTAATCTATTGGAATCGAGCCAATGAAAAGTGACTTTTTTTTTCTTGATATCTTCGGATTTGTTCGTTTTGGCGAATTCGTAGTCTAATTGGATTGGAATCGAGCCAATGAAAAGGGGTTTTTCATTTCATGATAACTTCGGGTTTGATCATTTTGGCAAATTGCTAGTCCAATTCGATTGGAATCGAGCCAATGAAAAGTGGTTTTTTATTTCGTGCTAACTTCGGGTTTGTTCTTTTTGGCGAATTGCTAGTCTAATTCAATTGGTGATAACTTCGGGTTTGATCGTTTTCGTCGAATTGCTTGTCTAATTCGATTGGAATCGAGCCAATAAAAAGTGTCTTTCGATTTCATGATAACTTCGGGTTTGATCGTTTTCGAAAAATTGCTAGTCTAATTCGGATGGAATAGAGCCAATGAAAAGTGGTTTTCGATTTCATGATAACTTCGGGTTTGATCATTTTGGCAAATTGCTAGTCCAATTCGATTGGAATCGAGCCAATGAAAAGTGGTTTTTTTATTTCGTGCTAACTTCGGGTTTGTTCTTTTTGGCGAATTGCTAGTCTAATTCGATTGGAATCGAGCCAATGAAAAGTGGTTTTTGATTTCATGAAAACTTCGGGTTTGATCCTTTTCGGTGAATTGCTAGTCTAATTCAATTGGAATCGAGCCAATGAAAAGTTGTTTTGATTTCATGATAACTTCAGGTTTGTTCATTTTTTGAGAGTTGCTAGTCTTATTTGATTAGAATCGAGCTAACGAAAAGTGGTTTTCGATTTCATGATAACATCGCGTTTGTTCGTCTTTGGCAAATTGCTAGTCTAATTCGATTGGAATCGAGCCAATGAAAAATGGTTTTTGATTTAATGATAACATTGGGTTTGTTCATTTTTGGCGAATTACTAGCCTAATTCGATTGGAATCGAGCCAATGAATAGTAGTTTTTGATTTCATGATAACTTCGGCTTTGATCAGTTTCGGCGAATTGCTAGTCTAATTCGATTGGAATGGAGCCAATGAAAATTGGTTTTCGATTTCATGATAACTTCAGATTTGTTCGTTTTCGGCTAATTTCTAGTCTAATTAGATTGGAATCGAGCCAATGAAAAGTGATTTTTGATTTCTTGATAACTTCGGGATTGAACATTTTCGGCGAATTGCTAGTCTAATTCGATTGGAATCGAGCCAATGAAAAGTGGCTTTCGATTTCATGATAACTTCGGGTTTGATCGTTTTTGAAAAATTACTGGTCTAATTCGGTTGGAATCGAGCCAATGAAAAGTGGTTTTCAATTTCATGATAACTTCAGGTTTGATCATTTTTAGCAAATTGCTAGTCCAGTTCGATTGGAAATGAGCCAGCGAAAAGTAGTTTTCGATTTCATGATAACTTCGGCTTTGCTCGTTTTTGGAGAAATGCTAGTATAATTCGATTGGAATCGAGCCAATGAAAAGTGGTTTTTGATTACGTGATAAATTCGGGTTTGTTCGTCTTTGACAAATTGCTAGTCTAATACGATTGGAATCGAGCCAATGAAAAGTGGTATTTGATTTCATGATAACTTAGGGTTTGATCATTTTCGGCGAATTGTCAGTCTAATTCGATTGGAATCGAGCCAATGAAAAGTGATTTTTGATTTCATGATAAATTCATGTTTGTTCGTTTTTGGCTAATTGCTTGTCTAATTCGAATGGAATCGAGCCAATGAAAAGTGGTTTTTGATTTCATGCGAACTTCGGGTTTGATCGTTTTCGGTGAATTGCTAGTCTCAGTCGATTGGAATTGAGCCAATGAAAAGTTGTTTTCATTTCATGATAACTTCGGGTTTGATCACTTTCGGTAAATTGCTAGTCCAATTCGATTGGAATCAAGCCAATGAAAAGTGGTATTCGATTTCATGATAACTTTGGGTTAGATCGTTTTCAGTGAATTGCTAGTCTAATTCGATTGGAATTCAGCTAATGAAAAGTGGTTTTGATTTCATGATAACTTCGGGTTTGTTCGTTTTTGGCGAATTGCTAGTCTAATTAGATTGGAAT
>NW_019252924.1:0-1232 GCF_002742605.1 Olea europaea var. sylvestris | reverse complement strand
TTCGTTTGGGCCTCCGAATAATTAATTTCCTTATTAATTATGTTAGGTTGAAGAAGTGTTGGACAGAAAATTAACAAAGAAAAGCGGCACCAGGGGCTATTTTGCCATTTGGTGCGACGGTGTCCAAATGGGACGAAATTTGGCAAGTTGATTGGAAACGGCTAGCAAAATTTAACTCGGGGCATAGACATGGGATCACGGAATTTTAGCCAAATTCCTTCGTTTGGGCCTCCGAATAATTAATTTCCTTATTAATTATGTCAGGTTGAAGAAGTAGTGAACAGAAAATTAACAAAGCAAAACCGCACCAGGGCCAATTTTGTAATTTTTCTGGCACAGACCTAGGATCACGGGATTTTGGCCAAATTCCTTTGTTCGGGCCTTCGAATAATTAATTTCCGTATTAATTATGTTAGGTTGAAGAAGTTGTGGACAAAAAACTAACAAAACAAAACCACACCAGGGGATATTTTGTCATTTTTCGCGACGGTGTCGTAATGGGTCGAAATTTGACAGGTTGATTGCAAACGGCCCGCGAAATTGTACTCGGGGCACTAACCCGGGATCATGGGATTTTAGCCAGATTCCTTCGTTTGGGTCTCCGAATAATTAATTTTCTTATTAATTATGTCAGGTTGAAGAAGTGCTCGACGGAAAATTAACAAAGCAAAATCGTACCAGGGGCAATTTTGTCATTTGTCGCGACGGTGTCGGAATGGATCGAAATTTGGCAGGTCGATTGGAAACGACCTGCGAAATTGGACTTGAGGCACATACCTGGGATCACGGGATTTTAGACAAATTCCTTCGTTTGGGCCTCCGAATAATTAATTTCCTCATTAAGTATGTCAAGTTGAAGAAGTGTTGGACAAAAAATTAACAAAGCAAAACCGCGCTAGGGGCAATTTTGTCATTTTTCGCGACGATGTCGGAATAGGCTGAAATTTGGCAGGCTGATTGGAAACGGCCCGCGAAATTGGACTTGGGGCACATACCAAGGATCACGGGATTTTAGCCAAATTCCTTCGTATGGGCCTCCGAATAATTAATTTCCTTATTAATTATGACAGGTTGAAGAATCGTTGGACGGAAAATTCAATAAGAAAAACCACACCATGGGCAATTTCGTCATTTTTCACGACGGTGTCGGAATGGGCCCAAATTTGGCAGGATGGTTGGAAACGGTCCGCGAAATTGGTCTCGGGACACACACCCGGGATCACAGGATTTTA
>NW_019252923.1:0-1232 GCF_002742605.1 Olea europaea var. sylvestris | reverse complement strand
GTCCTGTCCTGTCCAGTATGGTCCACTCTAATGTACAAAACATAAAGATAAGGAGGTTACCCAAAAACAACAGGTGCTGATGAATTTGAAGTCGATGAATCACCAATAATTGTGTCGAAATGCATCAAGTCTGATACATAATAGCCTGATGCTCCACTGCCGTCACCATATTTGAACTTGTAACCACATTGGTTCTGATTTGAACAGACTGAATCAGAAGAATCCGCTCCCAAAGCACACCTTTGGTCTGAACACGATATAAGAGAAGCTGTCGATGAGGTCGAAGGATCAAAGAACTCAAGCTGAATCTGTTACCAGTGAATTGACATGCTGTGTAAAATTTCAAACAGAAATTAAGGGGAAAAAATTTTCATTAACAAATGATGTATTTACTTTGAGTCCACTGGATGTGGGGCAACCATTACAGGAAATGCAACTGACCCACAAAGCATCACTTCCAGTATCTATTTGTACGTAGAATTCTCTAGGAGGACTCCCCAAATGAACTCTTGTATAGTATAGCCTTGAAAGTAAGATTCACAAGCTCCAGTAAGGTCTAATTTAATCAATAAACTATTCCAATACATCAATCAATTAAAATCTGCCCAATGAAAAAAATGATTAACCACTTATTAATTGTAATCCCAACAAAAAATGGTAGGAATTCATGGTTAAAAAGGGCATACAAGTACTTTAACTCTAAATCACATATAGCTTGAGTAGAAAGGGCCAAATTTTATAACAATCATTAATAAAGAAATTAACTTTCTACTTATTATTCATAAAATCATTACAAGTAGAAATTCAAAATCAAAGACTAGGAATCAGTTGATATAATACTGTGCCTTTAATAAATATATATATATGCATACATGCATTCACATATATTTTATAGAGATAGAAACGACGTGAAATCATATATATGCGTACCCTACAAAAAACGGATCATAGGTGCCTTCAACAGGGAGATCAATGACTCCAGAAGGGCGTTGCTGCAAGATTCTGCCGTGTCTAATTAGGTCATGGTTCCTGAGTTGACTCAGCTCCGCCCCCTTGTGACTCGCCCTCTCCAGAGCCAACGTCACGCTTTTCCCTCCACCACCAAGCACCACCTCCGTCACTGCCAGCACCACTATCACTAATACCTGAATTCTTGCCGGCGTCATTTCCTCTCTCTCTCTCTCGTCTTTCCTTAAGTTTCTTTTACTTACAATCTGTAAATAATAATAAAA
>NW_019252922.1:0-1232 GCF_002742605.1 Olea europaea var. sylvestris | reverse complement strand
TTGCTAGTCTAATTCGATTGGAATCGAGCCAATGAAAAGTGGCTTTCGATTTCATGATAACTTTGGGTTTGATCATTTTCGAATATTGCTAGTCTAATTCGATTGGAATCGGGCCAATGAAAAATGGTTTTTGATTTCATGATAACTTCGGGTTTGATCATTTTTGGTGAATTACGAATCTAATTCGATTGGAATCGAGCCAATGAAAAGTGGCTTTCGATTTCATGATAACTTCGTGTTTTGTTCATCTTTGGCAAATTGCTAGTCTAATTCGATTGGAATCGAGTCAATGAAAAGTGGTTTTTGATTTCATGATAACATCGGGTTTGATCATTTTCGGCAAATTGCTAGTCCAATTCGATTGGAATCGAGCCAATGAAAAGTAGTTTTTGATTTTATGACAAGTTAGGGTATGTTTGATTTTGGCGAAATGCTAGTCTAATTCGATTGGAATTGAGCCAATGAAAAATTGTTTTTGATTTCATGATGACTTTGGGTTTGATCGTTTTCGGCTAACTGCTAGTCTAATTCGTTTGGAATCGAGCCAATGAAAAGTGGTTTTTGATTTCATGATAACTTCGGGTTTCATCATTTTTGGTAAGATGCGAGTCTTATTCCATTGGAATCGAGCCAATGAAAAGTGATTTTTGATTTCATGATAATTTCGGGTTTGTTCGTCTTTGGCAAATTGCTAGTCTAATTCGATTGGAATCGAGTCAATGAGAAGTGGTTATTGATTTCATGATAACATCAGGTTTGATCGTTTTTGGCAAATTGCTAGTCCAATTTGATTGAAATTGAGCCAATGAAAAGTGATTTTTGATTTTATGATAACTCAAGGCTTGTTTGTTTTTGGCGAAATGCTAGTCTAATTCGATTGGAATCGAGCCAATGAACAGTAGTTTTTTATTTCATGCTAACTTTGGGTTTGTTCGTTTTTGGCGAATTGCTAGTCTAATTCGATTGGAATAGAGCCAATGAAAAGTGGTTTTTGATTTCATGATAACTTCGGATCTGACCATTTTCAAAAATTACTTGTCTAATTCGATTGGAATCGAGCCAGTGAAATCTGATTTTTGATTTCATTATAACTTCGGGTTTGATCATTCTCGACGAATTGCTAGTCTAATTCTATTGGAATCGAGCTAATGAAAAGTGGTTTTTAATTCCATGATAACTTCGGGTTTGATCATTTTCTAAGAATTGCTGGTCTAATTCGATTGGAATCGAGC
>NW_019252921.1:0-1232 GCF_002742605.1 Olea europaea var. sylvestris | reverse complement strand
TCCTTTATTATCAGTTGGTATGTTGTCACGTCTGGGTCTACTGCTGCTTCCAACTATCCCTGTTTGGTATTGGTTTGAAAAACTCATTTCTGAGCTCTTTGGTATATCTGTCTCGGACAGTATATTTTTTAGTTGTGCTGCAATAGCATCAATTTAATTTTTGAATTCTATGGCATAGTTATGATGCTCAGTAGTGATGTTCAACAGTATTTTTATGTTTGAGTTGAACATCTCTGAGATTTGGGTTGCTCCAGAGTTTATATCTTCGAATCCTTTTTTAAGAAAATCTGTCATTTTTTTTTATATGTAGGATAGATTGGTATAATTCCATGACCTTGACTTTATCCATCAACAAATTCTATATTTATGCTGAGAAAATCTGCAAAAAAATTATTAACTCCTTTAATATGGATTATATCAAAATTATAAAATGCTAAATAAGATTGCCATCTATGGAGCCTTCTATATTGAGGTTCTGATAGTAATTTATTCTTAACTAATCCTGCAACTTGAGAATTATCAATTTCAACAATAAATTTATTAGATAATAAAAATAATGATAATTTTTTTATTCCTCTAATAATGGTTATTAATTTTTTTCATAAGTAGTATAATTTATTTCTACTTTGTTAAAAGTTTCACTTGAATATCTACAAATTTCATTTATATTTGTTTTTAATATTGCTGTCCAATATTTATATGAGACATCAGTATTAATAATCAAATTATCTTTTTCATTTGGTAATCTTAATTTTGGTGAATTTTTACATTTTTCTTTTAATGATTTAACTATTTCTGTATGTTCTTCATTCCATTCTTTAGTATTTTTTTTTAATTAAAATTTGGATTTTATGTCTTTTTTTTAGAAAGATTTTCAATAAATCATTCTGCATAGTTTAAACATCCTAAAAATTTTTGTATTTGTTCTTTAGATTCTAATTTATTCGGAAAACTTTCTATCTTTTTAAATATATGAGTTTGTAATTTTATCCCTCTTTTATCTATTGACAATCCAAGAAAGTCTATCTCTTGTTTTTCTATTATATATTTCTTTTTGGATAGTACAATTCTTTCTTTTTTACATTCTCTAATAAAGTGGATTAAATGATTTCTATATTCTTCTTTACTATTAGAACATATTAATATATCATCTATATAAATAATTAGAAATTCATTAAACTTTTTAAATATATTATATATTTTTCTTTGATATATTTGTGGTGTATTTTTTA
>NW_019252920.1:0-1232 GCF_002742605.1 Olea europaea var. sylvestris | reverse complement strand
CGACACAGTCGAGAAAAATGACGAAATTGCCCCCGGCATGATTTTTATCTCAGATCAAACAGCCAAATTTCAGCCAATTCCGATACAGTCGAGAAAAATGACGAAATTGCCCCCGGCGTTGTTTTTGTTTCCGATCAACCAGTCAAATTTAAGCCAATTCCGACACAGTCGTGAAAAATGACGAAATTACACCCGGCGAGATTTTTGTTCCAGATCAACCTGTCAAATTTGAACCCATTCCGACACAGTCGAGAAAAATGACGAAATTGCCGCCAGCGCGATTTTTATTTCCGATCAAACTGCCAAATTTCAGCCAATTCCGACACAGTCGAGAAAAATGACGAAATTGCCCCCGGCGCGATTTTTCTTTCCGATCAACCAGTCGAATTTTAACCAATTCCGACACAGTCGTGAAAAATGACGAAATTACACCCGGCGCGATTTTTCTTCCCGATCAACCTGTCAAATTTGAGCCCATTCCGACACAATCGCGAAAAATGACGAAATTGCCCCCGACGCGATATTTGTTTCCAATCAACTTGTCAAATTTTAGGCAATTCCGACGCAGGCACGAAAAATAATGAAATTACCCCAGGCGCGATTTTTGTTCCCAATCAACCAGTCAAATTTGAGCCCATTCCGACACAGACTTGAAAAGTGACGGAATTGCCAACTGCACGATTTTTGTTTCCGATCAACCTATCAAATTTTAGCCCATTCTGATACAGTCACGAAAAATAACGAAATTGCCCCCGGCGCGATTTTTATTTCAAATCAAACAGCCAAATTTCAGCCAATTCCGACACAGTCGACAAAAATGACGAAATTGCCCCCGGCGTTGTTTTTGTTTCCGATCAACCAGTCAAATTTTAGCCAATTCCGACACAGTCGCGAAAAATGACGAAATTACACCCGGCGAGATTTTTGTTCCCGATCAACCTGTCAAATTTGAGCCCATTCCGACACAGTCGAGAAAAATGACGAAATTGTCGCCGACGCGATTTTTATTTCCGATCCAACTGCCAAGTTTCAGCCAATTCCGACACAGTCGAGAAAAATGACGAAATTGCCCCCGACGCAGTTTTTGTTTCCGATGAACCAGTCGAATTTTAACAAATTCCGACACAGTCGCAAAAAATGACGAAATTTCACCCGGTGCGATTTTTGTTCCCGATCAACCTGTCAAATTTGAGCCCATTCCGACACAGTCGAGAAAAATGACGAAATTGACC
>NW_019252919.1:0-1232 GCF_002742605.1 Olea europaea var. sylvestris | reverse complement strand
TTATCATGGAATGAAAAACCACATTTCATTGGCTCGATTCCAATCGAATTAGACAACCAATTTGCCGAATCGAACAAACCCAAAGGTATCATGAAATCAAAATCCACTTTTCGTTAGCTCGATTCAAATCGATCTAGACTAGCGATTCGCCAAAAACGAACAAACCCAAAGTTATCATCAAAGTGAAAAACCACTTTTCATTGGCTCGATTCCAATCGATTTACACTAGCAATTCCCCAAAAATGAACAAACCCGAAGTTATCATGAAATGAAAAATAACTTTTCTTTGGCTCTATTCCAATCGAATTCGACTAGCAATTCACCAAAAAATGAACAAACCCGAAGTTATCATGAAATCAAAAGCCTCATTTTATTGGATCGATGCCAATCGAATTGGACTAGCAATTTGCCAAAAATGAGCAAACCTGAAGTTATCATTAAATAAAAAACCACTTACATTGGTTCGGTTCCAATCGAATTGGACTAGCAATTCGCAAAAAAAGAACAAACCCGAAGTTATCATGAAATGAAAAACCACTTTTAATTGGCTCGATTCCAATCGAATTGGACTAACACTTCGCCAAAAATGAACAAACACGAAGTTATCATGAAATGAAAAACCACTTTTCATTGGCTCAATTCCAATCGAAGCAATTCACCAAAAACGAACAAACCCGAAGTTATCATGAAATGAAAAACCACTTTTCATTGGCTCGATTCCAATCGAATTAGACTAGCAATTCGCTAAAAACGAACAAACCCGAAGTTGTCATGAAATCAAAAGCTACTTATCTTTGGCTCGATTCCAATCGATTTGGACTGGCAATTCCCCAAAAATGAACAAACCCGAAGTTATCATGAAATGAAAAACCACTTTTAATTGGCTCGATTCCAATCGAATTGGACTAGCAGTTCGTTAAAAACAAACAAACCCGAAGTTATCATGAAATGAAAAATCACTTTTCATTTGCCTGATTCCAATCGAAGCAATTCACCAAAAATGAACAAACCCGAAGTTATCATAAAATGAAAAACCACTTTTTATTGGCTCGATTCCAATCGATTTAGACTAGCAATTCACCAAAAACGAACAAACCCGAAGTTATCATGAAATGAAAAATCACTTTTCTTTGGCTGGATTCCAATCGTATTAGACTAGCAATTCGCAAAAAATGAACAAACCCGAAGTTATCATGAAATCAAAAGCCACTTTTCATTGGCTCAATTCCAAT
>NW_019252918.1:955-1232 GCF_002742605.1 Olea europaea var. sylvestris | reverse complement strand
GATCGGAAACAAAAATCGTGCCAGGGGCAATTTCATCATTTTTCGCGACGGTGTCGAAATGGGCTCAAATTTGACAGGTTGGTTGGAAACAAAAACTGCGCCAGGGGCAATTTCGTCATTTTTCGCAACGATCTCGGATTGGGTTGAAATTTGGATGTTTGATTGAAAACAAAAATCGCGACAGGGCCAATTTTGTCATTTATCGCGACGGTGTCGGAATGGACTGAAATTTGGCAGGTCGATTGGAAACAAAAACCGCGCCAAGGGCAATTTTGTC
>NW_019252918.1:0-862 GCF_002742605.1 Olea europaea var. sylvestris | reverse complement strand
GACCGGTTGATCGGAAACAAAAATCGCGCCGTGGGCAATTTCGTCATTTTTCGCGACGGTGTCAGAATGGGCAAAAATTTGACGGTGGATCGGAAACAAAAATCGCGACGGGGACAATTTCGTCATTTTTCGCGATGGTGTCGAAATGGGCTAAAATTTGACAGTTTGATCATAAACAAAAACGGCCCCAGGGGCAATTTAGTCATTTTTCGCGACGGAGTCGAATGGGCTAAAATTTGACAGGTTCATCAGAAACAAAAATCGTGCTAGGGGCAATTTCGTCATTTTTCGCGACGGTGTCAGAATGGGCAAAAATTTGACGGTGGATCGGAAACAAAAATCGCGACGGGGACAATTTCGTCATTTTTCGCGATGGTGTCGGAATCGGCTAAAATTTGACTGATTGATCGGAAACAAAAACCGCGCAGGGGCAATTTCGTCATTTTTCGCGACGGTGTCAGAATGGGCAAAAATTTGACGGTGGATCGGAAACAAAAATCGCGACGGGGACAATTTCGTCATTTTTCGCGATGGTGTCGAAATGGGCTAAAATTTGACAGTTTGATCATAAACAAAAACGGCCCCAGGGGCAATTTAGTCATTTTTCGCGACGGAGTCGAATGGGCTAAAATTTGACAGGTTCATCAGAAACAAAAATCGTGCTAGGGGCAATTTCGTCATTTTTCGCGACGGTGTCGGAATGGGCTAAAATTTGACAAGTTGATCAAAAACAAAAACCGCGCTAGGCGCAATTTCGTCATTTTTCGCGATGGTGTCGAAATGGGTTAAAATTCTGCAGGTTCATGGGAAATAAAAATTGCGCCGGGAAAAATTTCTTCATTTTCGCGACGGTATCGAAATG
>NW_019252917.1:0-1232 GCF_002742605.1 Olea europaea var. sylvestris | reverse complement strand
AACTGAGTGCCTAATATTTTACAAATTTCATCTGAGGCCCCCATCACCGAACTCAATACAACCAAACCAAGACACCATAAACTAGTTTAAAAGAAACCATAAACTCGTTTAAGGGGCGTAGCGTATAGCCCAGAGCCTCCATGGTGTGTGCTACTACTGTTGTATAGTGGTGGCACTCGGCAGCAACACAAGAGTAGGGCCTCGTGTGCAGTTGAATAGTAGCCAACACTGTTGCTATAGTGCCCTCTACTTCGCTCGATGCTGCTATCACTTTTTCGTGCTTGCATGTGGGCAACGACTACTACTAGCAGTGCTGGTGCTACCAACCCACTGTCTACAACCCGAATTTTCAACCCAAAATAGATTTTCTTTTCAAAAATAGATTTTTGAACATAAAAAATTAATTTTTCTAAATTGCTATATTTAAGAAAATAAATTAGCAATCAATTTTTGATTGTTCCAAAATACAAAAATAATTTCTAACAAACACAAAATAGGTTTTGATACCATTGTTGGAATTTTATTTATCATGCACAATGGAATTTAAACAAAATTTTGAAACCTCCCCAAGCATCTTCTTTGTGTTTAAATAGAAACTTTAATAGAATAATACCTTTGATTATTTCTGCAAATTCCTTTGCTGATCTTAGAATACGAACAGTCATAGTCTACAACTCACAACTGTCCAATCGTTTAGCTTCCAATGGAAATCCACACAAAGAACAAAGTTGAGAGAACTAGGATTTTTTCTTGCACTAACAAGAATAATTGCTCTCTACTAATTTTTCTAAACCCTACCAACATGTTTATATAAATCCAACTGGACATGGCCCATATCTTAAACTTAACTCGATCCAATTAATTAGTTTGGACCTATTACAAAGCAACCAAATTAATTTATTATTCAACACTTGTCAATTAATTAATTCTTAAATTTCATTATTCTAGTTCTCCTTTTGTATGTGACCCATCAGATTCCCAATCATGATGTCGATCGATGTGAATTATTATTTTGATCTAATTAAAATTGATAAATTAAAATACTCATTTTTAATTAATCACCAATTCACATTTGTCGTCCCAAATTGACATTTAGCAATGTGTCATTACTATGCATGTGACGGGAAATGTCTCGTGGTATGACAAAACCAAACTTGTGTCAATCTTAATTGTTGATCATATCTTTCATTCTACTGTTAAGTAATATAAGTCAAAAACTCATTTTTGGCTTA